>NW_021940039.1:1749662-1914293 GCF_001715985.3 Manacus vitellinus | reverse complement strand
TGCCCGCGGTTTGTTTGCAGCGTCCGTTTCATCCCTGGGCAGCCGCGGTGCGGGGATGGGCCTTGCGGCTCCATTTCCGTGTGCTTTGGTCCAGCAGGACGGATCCTGCCTCGCCTTTGCCGCCTTGTCCGGATTCCGCCTCCAGGCTGGCGTTACGCAAAATTTCGGTGATGAAAATCAAACCCTCCGTCCCCACCCTCTTCCCAGCGCGGGAGGTTGTGAGCCCGGAGCGGAGCTGGGAGCACCCCGGGGGTGCTGCAGGGAGCGGGGGGCTCTGGGGCTCTGGCTCGGTGCTCACGGCAGCACAACATCCCGGCTGCGCTTCTGCTGCCATGGACGTGCCCCAGGTGTTTTTCGGGGCCCTGCTCGCTCCAGAGCCGGTGCTGTGGGAACGACTCGTTCTCAGGGCTGTGCTGTGGCTCAGGCTCCAAACTGGAGGGGTGGATCTGTCACTGCTGTTTGCATCAGATGTCCTCAGATCCAGCACTGTTTAGGCTGGTTTAGGTTGATGTAATAAGAAAAGGTAATTTTATCAAATAACAATAACAAATAACAATAACAAATAACAAATAACAAATGCTATCGTTGCCCTTGCTGGCTGTACTGACAAACTTCCCAGTGGCACGTTGTTAAACAAACAAATAGCCACACTCAGGTGAATGTCACGGGTTAAAATCATCCTTCAGGTTTGCTCTGGCAAAAACAACGTTTGGAATCTGGTATGAGCTGACAGAGTCCTTTTGAATGTAATTAATCCTGCTGCCGGTTGAAACTGAGAACAGTCTAAAAACAAGGGCAGGCATTAATAAGTTTAATTACATGTCCTTTGTGTTGCTCAGGGAAGGTGTTGCATTAGTAAGGGTAACCTATAACACCAGGTTCCCATCATGAGTGCAATGAGCAGCGTTTCCCAGGCAGAGATCAGCAGCTGGACTTCAGGAAACGGCAGGAGAAAGTTCATGGTAGCAAAACATGGAGAAGGATGTGCTGAGGCTTCATCCCCACGTCCTCTCCTACAGGAAAAAAAAATATGCTTCATCTTCTGGAAGCAGCAAGTGCTCTTGTGCTGTTGTTCATGGCTATTCCCATAACATCACTTTTATATTTATTTGTTAGGTTGAAGCAGGATGAGGCACAGGGGAGGGAGGGATGAGAATTCCCAGCAGTGGTCTTGAGGTCAGCGGGAAGTCGGCACCCGGGTGCTGCTGCTGAGCCCTGGGGAGAGCTGCTGTGGAGGAGAGTGGGAAGCAGTGCAGCCATGGGAGCAGTCTGGGCTCTGCAGAGCGTGTTCCCAGTGTGACCCAGCAGCAGGAGGCTCAGGTGGGACAGCGGGCACGGGGCAGAGCTGGCAGAGGGTGATTTACTCCCATCTGCGGCTGCTAAAATCCTTCTTCCATCTGATGTTGCAAATCAATTTACTGGAGTTGTGCACTTTGTTCTCAGTCATAACAAACCCCTAATCCCTGGGCTGGAGACAGATTTAAATTCTGTCTGTGCTGCATGTGGATCTGACAGTCTGTGCTGCTGCATTTGGGCACGGAGGACCCCCTGCAGTGGGCGTGTGCCAGGGAGAGGGTCAGGGCTGCCCTACAGAACCTGCTCCTGGCTGGTCACAGAACAGAACTGCCAGCCTGAAAAGCTGCACACAGGGAACCTTTCCTGCCCAGGAGACGTGTCACAGAGTCAAACCTGTAATTTAGGAGATCAGATCCCTCTGACACTGGGGAGGCATTCACAGTGCTGGCTCTGCAGCTGGTGTTAGTGGGACATCTTCAGCTTAGTGCCTGGGCTTCCTTCAGAATTCCCCAACCTGCTCATGCTCTCAGAGCAGAACAGAAGGAGATTTGAGAAAGGCCCTCTATGTTTTTTCCTCATGTTTCAGTGTTACATTTTGTGTCTGCTCCATGCCTCTGCAGCTACCCAGCCAGGTTCCCTGTTTGTTTCTGCCTCTCGAAAATAGCCAGGAAGGTTTTCATCATAAAACCACAGGAGCAGCAGCTGGGTGGTTTCAGGCAGGTGAGGCTGTGAAATGAGAACCAGTAGGGTTGTCTCTTTGAGGCCCTGCTTGCTGTCTCCATTGCTCAAAACCCAGCACTGGAGTTGTATGAGGAGAGGATGGATTGTCCCTCAATGCCTGTTTCTCCAAGTCCACTTCCCTGCAGTCCACATGGCCCTGGTTGGATTGGGTGTGCTGTCACAGCCTGGTGATACTCTGCTGGCTGTGGAGGGTGCAGACAGAGGGGATGCATCCCTTCACATGGTAATGTTTTATGACTTTATTATTTAGCACAACAGTCCTCCCTCATTGCTCTCGGGCAGCAAAGCTCTTTCTTTAATAGCCAGAGACTGGCTGCTGCTCTGTGGGACTCGCCAGGTCAGTGCCAGTAGCAGTAATGTTATTTCTCTTTAGAACTAATGTGGTCTTTTATGAGATTTTTTTCCTCCCCCCTTCATTTCAACTGAACTTTAGGCAAGTAGAAAGGGATTAAAAAAGGGCCCTTGGCAAAAAGAACAGAATGTGCTGTTTGGAAAGAGGGTTTCCTGCTGTGAGATGGCTCTGGGCAGCTGGCCGTTCCCACCATATTAAAACAAAGGTGTAGGATTGGAATTAGATCAGCTGACGTAAACCAGGACGGGACCTGGAATACACAGAGAGTTATTGGAGCAGGAGATTGGATGGCCCCACAGGCAGTGTCTTGAGCAGTGATGGCAGGGACGTGAATTTGAACCAAGTACCTCTGTCGTCTTGGAAGTGTGTGTTCACCGTGGGCAAATGGTGTTCCAGCTGTGTCTGACTGCTCAGGAGTGGGATGGCTAACGGGGAGCACAGGTCTGCAGGGACTCGGGGATCCCTGTCACTATGGATGCTGCTCGTGGAGTCAGGAAAGCAGCTTATGGTCTCTCCCTGTCTGTGGGACTGGCAAACGTCTTCCAGTATGTGGGCCCCTGCTGCAAGTGCCATGTCACTGAGGGACAGGAGTGCTCTCTGCGCTGGAACAGGTATTAAAATGCAAGAACCCTTGAATCAGGTGCTATGTAACCCTCCTCCAGGGTGTTTGTAGCCCACCCCAGACTGTGCTGGGCTGCTCCGGCTTAAGTCAGTAGCGTTGGGGCCAGCTCTAGGGGATGGGATGGGACAGAGCCCTGGGAGGGGGCTCTGCTCATCCTGCACTGCCAGGGCTGAGCTGGCAGAGATCCCTCATCCCTGCCACCAAGATTTCCAAGGAGAGTCTCTAATTAATGACATCTCCCCACTTAGCTCTTGATACAGAGACAGATGCTGGGTTTTTAGGGCTGGTTTGAGACCTGCAGCACTCCCTCTGCACAGAGGCAGCATCTGGTGAGAAATGTGTCTGCTGCTGACCTGGGTCGGATCCCATCGGCCGCTCAGGAGTGGGAGAGACCTTGTGGGAGCAGGTCCTGCCGAGGCAGGAACCTGACAAATAACCTCCCTGAAAAAGTCCCGTTAATTTTAGGATTCCCAGAGGCCTCCGGCAGAGCATGGAGGGATATAAATACACATTTGCTGAATCTGGTGAGAGCATAATATGTCCTGAGAATCTCCCCCCGGTAATCCTTCGTGTTGAACATCTGCATTCCCACCCGTGGCCTTGCAGCTGCAGTAGTTTTAAATGAAAAATAGGCTTGATTTGTTTTAATTTTAATAAAAATTCTTAGGCCAGCATGAAGCAGTGCAGCTCAGTGAGGTATGTGTATGTGTGTGAGAGTATGTAGTCCTGAGCTGTGGGTTTAGATTATCAATATTTATATTTGTCTACACAAGAATGCAAGTAAATAACCAACTGCAGCTTGGTTATCTACCTTTTCTAATTTCATCCTAAAAATATGGAAATAAGATTTACCATAAATACCTCGATTCAGGGCTTATCTGGACTGGGTGAGCAGTCTGTATTGTCAGTTCTTGAGCTGCTGGATATTGGTTCTGCACTCAGCATTCTGAGGTAACTTGATCTGTCTGCCTGTATTAGAGTTAATTTACAGTACCATTCAGAGGAAAAGGAGAGGGACCCTTTTCTGTGAAAATAGTGTAAAATTGCCACAAAGTACTGGGAAATGACTGTGCTGGGTTCCTAAAGATCAATTTATTCACCATAGAGATACGGGGTGAGTGGGCAGTTGAGAGAATCGCTAATGGCACAGAGAGCCTTTGCTGGGAAGCTGCAGCTTCTGATCCAGCACAGGGCTCTGCCAGCCCCGGGCTTTTAATGCCTGAGGGCTGGGGATTGTCCCCTCAGAAAGATGTGGTGGTGGCTGTTCTGCAGATGTTCTACAGGTACCACCACAGCTGGTCCTGGCTGGTGCCTCGGTGGGCGCAGGGAGGTGTCTGGGGACGGTGCTGTCCCGGAGCCCTCGGGCCGTGTGTCCCCAGGCTGGGTGTCCTGCGGTGCTGCTGGCCAGGAGGGTGGCCTGTGGCACTCAGAGCTGCCCATTTAACATGCTGAGCCAGAGAACCAGCTGCAGGCAGTTCTGTTAGCACCTGGGGCTTCATCCATGGCCTGAATCTTAATGGCAAATCTAGAGAAGCACCTGTTTATCTTCTGCTGCCCTTTATCTTAGAATCTCCTTGGGCTGTTTTCTAGATTCAGCCTGGCGTGTCATTCACTGGAAGCGATGAATTTTGCATGCACTGTTGACATTTCTCTCTGTTTTGGTCAGTTTTATTCTGGAGAACAACAAAACTCAACACACAGAGCAGAGCAATCTGGGGAGTATACTGGGAGCATTGTTGTTTTGCTCATGAAAAACCATGCTGAGAATATCACAAACTCCTCTTATTGCTGTCCTTCCATGCCTTTGGAGAAGGCGTCACGCTCTCTTTGTAGACAGGGACACTTGGTCTCTTTGGAAGCCCCTAAAGTGCTTGTCAGGGGTTTTAAAGGTCAGAGTTACCAGGATCAGAGCTTTGGCATAGGAACATCTGACATGGTGCAAGCCATAGAGAAAGCAGCTGCTCCCTTTTCTCTCAAGTTATTTTTTCCCTTGCCACTTCCTGGTTTTGCTTTGTTTTCCCTGGGACTACTTAATTATCTTTCTTTTCTTTTTTTTTTTTTTTTGTCCCCCTTGAGCTCTCTGGTTTTGCTTTAAGAGTTACAGCACCATTGATTGTATTGGCTGTCTCAAAAATGGTGTTCTGCTCGCTGTCTGTGGGCTCCCCGCTGCTAAATGCTGCCAGTGGGACTCCAGAGCATTTAGATCAGTCGATAGGGCTATCATGGCCTTATTTTCCACCCTGTCCCCATCCCAGGATGAGTGTAACAACGGGAGAGAGCACACGAGCCCTCGGGTAATTGGTTACAGTGTGGATCCCAACGCTGGCTGTGCCTGTGCTGGAGATGGTGAGGTTCTGGCACCAGGGGAGCTCAGCACCAGGGGCTGCAGGACCTGGTGGTGCTGATGAGACAGCAGTGGGTGCTGGGGCCAGCTGGTCTCCCTGATGTGCCCATACTGCAAAGCACCACACCTGGGAAGTCTCACTCAGCAGGTGTGGTGGCCATTTAGAGACTTACTCAGCTGTGCAGAGACCCACAGCCTACAAACCTCTAATAACTGACTCCTGGCTGCATGGGAGTTGGGAAAAATTGTTTTACTGCTCATACAGCCTGTAATAGAAATTACAAATGAGACAGTGTAGCAGGCCCTGTTCTTCAGGGCCCTGGGTTATTTCATGGCAAAAAAGTCCCAGGAATATTCTGCAGTTGTTGCTAACAGATGGACTGAACAGTTTCTGTGGGAAGGGGAGCATCCACTGACACCATTCCATTTTTCCTCTAGATCCCATCTAATGCCGAGGCTGAAAGAATCGCGCTCCCACGAGTCCTTGCTCAGTCCCAGTAGTGCTGTTGAGGCTCTGGATCTCAGTATGGAGGAGGAGGTGGTCATCAAGCCAGTCCACAGTAGCATCCTGGGACAAGACTACTGCTTCGAGGTAAGGAGCTGCTGGTCCGTGCCGGGAGCCACGGGGGGGCCAGGTGTGTGCTGGCATCTGGGGCTCTCACTGCTGGACAACGTTTCTGCTCTGAATTGCCACACAGAGACTGCTTCGTAGGCAGGAAATTGCTCCCATCTTTTCAAGGAGGATCATATCCCCAGGATCAGAGCAGTGAGCTCCTCGTGAGCCCTGGAGCAGCAGAGCTTCCCACTGGCACAGGTGCTGCCCTGCTCGGGGCCGTGTTCCAGCAGAGCATCCGTTTGCAGTTTATGTTCATACAGATACTGGGAGGTGCTGACAATCCCTACTCAGTGTTCCCAAATACATCAGATGTGGTCACAGAGCCAACCCACTGCTGTCAGTGGGAGTGTTGAGGACTTTGTCTAGAAAACTGAAGCTTCGCTTGTTTGGGTAAATAGAAAAATCTGTGAGTATTTCAGATTATTTTGACATCTGCTATGGCATGTGGTTGGGTCTGTGCTAGCGGGAGGGAGGAGGACACGTACAAACCAGGCTGTAGTTGGATAATTCAATGTAGTATGTCTTGGGAATCATTTGTCCTGAATTGTGGATGGCAAAGTATTATTGCTTATGGCAGTGGCTGGATACAGAACAGGGAAATGGTTTTCTTACAGTAATAAGGTGGTCAATACTTATGTTTCTGTGAAGAGAAGGGAACCTGTTTGTGCTTGGGCATAGAAAAGCAGATAAATAGTGTATCCATGCTTGGACTGTGCTGTAGGATGTGACTGCAGGCTGTCCTTGGATGGGCAGTGCTGGATAAAAACACCTTGTCAGAGTCCAAGAGGAGTCAGACTGGGGAGAGAAATACCTTTTCTTTACTGAAGTTAGCACACTTTGAAAGAAATGAGTTAGAAGATCCATTTCTTAAAATGAAAACGGGTAACACGAAAACAGTCTTACAAATATAGCCCCAAACACAAACTCTGGAGTGGGCTGAGGTATAAATTTTCCAGTGCTGTTCATTCTCTGAGGAATTGAACAAGTGTGGTGGGTCAGGAGGGGAACAGTTTTGTAAATTATATGGCCTCTATTACATTCCACTCAAGAAAGATAAAATGAAGCTAGATGGAAAATAGATGTGACATCCATAATATAAGGGTTGTTTACCAATTCTGTTCAGCACAAGAGCAGAGGAAGGGATGTGAACAGTACTTGCAGGAAGCTGACTGAGAGGGAAATTGCACAAGTTGTGCACCTGTAAGGAGGAAGAGAATTTTGGTTATAAGTGAGTTGGATAAAGAGGAGTCACACAGAAAAAAAGAACGTGTTAATTGCTGTCCTGCAAACCCTGCAGAGGGGAGGAAGAATGCCAGGCAACAAAGGGGACATTGATTTGTGACTGGTGGCTGCTCACCAGCAAGCTGCAGCGGGAGGGACAGAGGTGAGAACTAAATGGCACATCGTGTCAATGCCTCATGTCTCCAGAGAGCCTCTTCCAAACTGGGAGTGAGGTCAGCGCTGGGATGAGTTTGCAGATCTCCTGGGATCTTTGGTGGTACCAGGCCTTGACCACAGTCTGCCAAGCACTTGGGTACCACTGGTGGATACAAAGAGGGGGCATTGCCTTTGGGCTTTGAGGTTGTTGTGGGTCTGCTCTTTGTGGAGATCTGTCAGGAACAGGCAGCTTTGGGTGGCTGTTGTTGGGCAGTGCCAGCCTCGCACAGTCCTTAACTCCATTCTCCTGGCAGTGGGGTGGCCGAGCGGGGACGGTGCCTCGGGAGCTGTTTCCATCCCCAGCTGGCTGGTGTCCACTGGATCTCCCCTGTGTGTGTGGCACAGTGTGACACAGCTTTTCCTGCACCACACCACCGGAGCAGCCTCATGGCTCGGCAAGCAGGACAGCACGGTCTGACATGGCTGCAGATGGAAGAGAGCGGGTTTGAGAGGGAACTGGCAGCACACCCAGACGGAGACAAAAGCGAGAGGTGCCAAAGCCATCTGCAGTGGAAAACAACCAAGTGGCTCGTTGGGAGGCAGCTGGTGGATGAAGGTGCAGGGAATTGTTCCTCTCCTTTGGCTCCACCGACCTGCATTAGGACGTGCTGGGCTCCGCTCCCCTCGGCTGGGCTCTGCTGGGATGGGCACTCAGCAGCAGTGCAGGGCTTTCCCACGGGCTGCATTCAGCTTTTTCTGCTTAGTTTTGTGAAACTTGCTTTTTTCCTGACTTGCTCAGTACTTGGTAGTCAGTATTTACTTGTTTTCTTCATTGATTTTTTTTTTTTTAAATTACTCAGCATCATCTTCTTTCTCCTTATAAGACTCCCCAGTCAGCAAATCATCCCATGCCACTGCACATGCTGTGTGTGCTAAATATACAGTGGGCATCTTCTCCAGGAGTGGAGACTCAGAGTCCAGGCTTACAGAGCCTATTCCTGGCCCTGCTGTTTGTGGGGTCCTGGGCCAGGCAGGGCACTGAGGACCGAGGGGCTCTCTGAGGTCTTAGCAGACCAAAGGTTCGTCCCATTGCACAGCTCGTGCCTGAGCTGTCCCAGGACACGGCTGGGAGAAGGACAAACTGCAGTTGCTCCGGTACAGCCGAGGCTGTGTTGCCTCATCCTGGCCTTGCCTCAGCGAGGGAGAATGTGGTGCAGCTAAATTTAGCTCCACTAATTGGATCCAGCTGTGCAAACGTTGCTCGCGTGGCCCTTGGGGCGCGGGGCCGGGAGGGCAGCGCTGGTGCCCCTCGGCACCAGGTCAGGGGGTGCAGAGCAGCTGAGCCACAGCTTGTCCTCTGGACACTCAGGGAAGCAGCCTTGGTAGCTCAGTTGTCATCTCCAGTTACTCCATGGAGATGCCTTCAAGGGAGGAACCCACCCTGTACCTAAAACTTTCTTAAAATGGCAAGATTTTATCTGACTGAGGAGATCACCCATCCGAGGACTGGGGATAATGAGTGGGAATAAGTAACATTTCAGAAATTAATGAGTTTTATTAATTGAGTTTATCCTGTACATTAACAGTATTCTAGCATTTCCAAAATCTTGATGAGACCAGAATACTCTCTTTATAAAGATAATTAATATCTCATAAAGATCATTAATGCCATATGATATTTAGGTCAGAACTCAAAGCTGGGGTGTGATTGCAGATCTGGGGAAAATTACATTTTTGGTCACACATGGTAGATATGACCTTCAGCTTCCATCTGATCAAGACACACTTCATATCTGACACATGATTTTCCCCTTCTCTCACTTCAGTATGACAGTTACAGGTTTTTTTAGGGTTTGAGTGATTAATTAATTGATAATTATTTTAAAACTGAGTAATTAATTTTGCCGTGATAACTCATGTGTTGACTTAAGTGTGGCAAGAAAATATATTAGATATTCAGCTTAACAGATAGTTGGTAAAAAACTGATATTGAATGAAAACTCAGTAGAAGGACAGCTGGATTACACGGTTATTTATTTGGATATGATCCTCCATGTCCTCCATGCAGCTCTGGGATCCATGTGTGTCACCAAGGAGAACTTGTCTTTTAGAGAGCATCTTTCAACACCAGCCAAAGAAATCTTAATTCTCCTTCATGGACGAGCTTCCAAGTTTCCTACCAAATCCTCTAGATCTGAGAACATTTTCAAACACATTTGTACACCAAACTCCATCAAAACCAAAGAGCTAAACAAAAAGCTGGGTGAGACATGGCCTTTAAGGCAATGGACTAATGATATCATTCACTGAAAGGTGTATTTGACCTGTTCCACCTTTATTATGAGCTGATTGGTGGGGATGGAGTTTCGTGGCCTTGGTCAGAACCTCAGTGGCCTCAAGGGTTTTCCCCACTGTGGGGTACAGAAGGTTGGCTCCAACACCTCCAGGACACTGTGGCTGTATCAGGAGTGTCAGAACTTTGATGGATTGGGCTTGGACATGGATGATTTTGAGTCTTCTGCAGCTGAATTCGCTGAGTAAGGCAGGGCTCAAGTTCTGATGTGTGAGGTTGGTGTCTGAAAAGAACTCCTCTGAAGTCCCAGAAATTCCCATCGATTGAGCAGGTCGGGAGCTGCCTGGAGCAGTGCTTGCTTGAGTTCTGGTCTTAAAACTGTTGCCAAGTGTTTCTTCTGGGATGCTGATGTTTGTAATTCAGCACTAAGGCAGCGCAGCACCGGGTCAACAGCGATGCAGCTGCTGCTCCATGGGTGTCACTGCCTGTCATGTGGGAACTCTTCCTGGGAGAAGGATCGGGATGCAGGACTGCCCAACCCTCTGGCAGAGCAGGGGATGGGGATCACATGGCATAGACCAAGTGGTACATCCTGTGTGCCACCAGAACTCCGTGTGGGAACGTTCAGGGATGGAGGTTCACATGGGCATCGGCAGCAGTGAGGAGATGAGGCAGGGTGGGTTTGGAATGGGAGACTTTGAAGAAGCTGGAAATACTTGAAAGCATGAAAGGGTGCTGGAAAGATCACGCTGCTGTGCCTGCTAATATGGAGTCTGTTCTTGGAACTAGAAGAGAGCTTGTGCTCAGAAGAGTCTGTTTTACAGGCAGAGTATAAAAGTGTGTAAGGACAGGGAAGAGGGTCTGTCTGAAGGAGAAAGCCTCTTGCTTGGAAGATTTCTTGCGTTTTTATGTAAAGACAGGCCAGGCCTCTTCTCATTCTGTCCTGGTTAGATGTCTGTGTTCAAAGGAGGGGATGTGTTCAACTTATCATTGAGGTTTGCTAATGACAAATCTTAGCGGGTGCCAGCTCTGCTGTAAGAACAGGTTGGGCTTCTGGGAGATACATGAAATTAAAGGAGATTGTGTCTCCCAGAAGCTGATAACCCAGCGCACAGTGTGTAAACACAAACACTGCGAGATGATAAAGCACTCAGAAATAACTCTGCAGGTTGAGACTGGCGGAAATGAAGCTCAGAGGGGAGTTATTTAAAGCACCAGCCAGGTCCATTTGGCCTCCCAGCAGAGCTGTGCATGGAGAATATGGCTGCACAAAAGCTGGGAATGCAAAGGGCCCCAGGACCACCAGGAATGACCACCACAGTCCTGGAGGTCAGGACTGGAGGAGATGGCAATTTGGGGAATGCCTGTGCAGGAGAAGGTGCAGGGAACTATTGGCCTTTCAGACCTTGGCTCAGTACTTGATGCCAGAGAATTTTGTTGTAGTGGACAGGAAGAAAAGTTTAGTGCCTGTCATTCTGGTCTGTCAGGCAGTGGTGCTTCCATGACTGTCAGCAGGGTTGAGTTTCCTTGGGATAGCAGGGATGTGATAAGGAATAAGGGGCACTTGCAACACTGGAAATGTCACTGCTGTGAGTGTGCTTCCTTAAACCCTGGCTATGAAATCCCAGTGGCCAGAGAAAGCCACACAGATACAGCAGAAAATCCCTTGGGGTGATCCTGGAAGCATGAGAGGTGACCTCAGCAGCACTTTCCCAGCCATGGGGACTGGCTGCTGTGAGCTCTTGAATGGCCCAGACAGGCTCTGAGCTGGTGTGGGCTCATCCCATGGCCAGGAGTGGGGTGTATGTTCCTGTCCCTGTGTTCTTCACAGCACGGGCTCCAGAAGCAACAGGACACCAAGGGAGAAGGTGGGAAAACAGCCTTTCCAGGTCTGATGTTCTGCTGGAAACAAGGAATGGGTTGTTACTGTCACAGGCTTTGGGCTGGGCCTGGAGGAATGCCAGGTATCCACTCGGTGTTCCAACTTATCTTTAGTTCATCTAAAGATTTGCACTCCCTCAGTTGTGGAACTTGGTGGTTTAAAGCATCACATGCATGAGGCCCATTATCTAGTGTTTTCTGGTGTGGAAGAGGCGAAGTAATTGGAATTTGCTTCCATGATTATTTTTGTAACATACAGAGCTGTCCTGTTTTTCTGCCAGCCTTAGGGGCTGTTGCTTCATGCTCGGGTAAAGCTGTTTACTTAAAAAAAAAAAAAATAAAATCCACTGGCATCTTCCCTAAGTCCCTCTCTCCCCCCAAATCATGGTCTGCAGTGTGCTGGTCAAGACATAATCCTGTTCCTTTCCCTGTAGGTGACGACTTCATCAGGAAGTAAGTGCTTCTCGTGTCGTTCTGCAGCAGAGCGAGATAAATGGATGGAAAACCTGCGGCGTGCCGTGCACCCAAATAAGGTAGTGGCTGTGAGGAATTGCCTCTGTTCTAGTTCAGTTCCTCGTTATTACATTTTATAGCCCAATGCATGGGAGCAGCAGGGGACGTATTGTCATTGCAGTGAGTAAGTGTAACTCTGGGTCAGCCTTTTTCCATATTGCTTTCTCCCACAATTATATTTACAGGCAAGTGCCAATTATTCCTTCCCCTCTTTTCTCAGCACATGCTGCTTCAGCTGTTGCTAAGAATTGATCAGACCTGAAGAATCTTCATTGTTGCTCTGTTATTGATGGTACTTGCCACTTGCATAGAACTCTCACCTCTCAGAAGCTCTGGGACAGATGTCAGGTAGCTGCCAGCAAAGTTACAAGACTGAGTAGTCTAAGGAGTTCACAAGTCAGTTCCTGACACAGTGTCTACTTCAGTGAGGGAGGAACTCAAATGCCCATTACAGTGAGTTTTGGAGGCAGTAGTAGAATGTGGCTTTCCCTTCTCCAGCCAGTTGAGGCAAAGTCATCTACTCTGAGTTTCACAGGAACAAATCCTTCTCTTGGCTACAACACAGGGACACTCAACATGAGCTTTTATGGCCCACCAAGACTAAGTACATCCTCAAACAGAATGTACAGCTGCTCTCCCCTCTCTGCTCTGGAGTTGGCTGCAAAGATTGGTCAGGAGAAGTGCAGGATTCCACAGCTGATGAGCTCAACCACGTCTTTTTCTGCTGGGCAGAGAAGACACAAGTGACATGATCTGAGAACTCATTCCACACAAGTTCAGTCCAGGCCTGGTGGGTTCTAAAGGAGCCCTCAGTCTTGGAGTTTGTTGTTCCCAGCACAGTGCCAAATGTCAGGATAAAAGGTTTGCTTCAATGTCAGAGCTGGAGCAGTGGAGGGGAGAGGGGAGAGGTGAACCTCTGCCTCTGGCAGCGTGTTCCTGGATGTGGAGTTCAGTGGCTCCAGTGCTTTCTGAGGGCAGCAGCCCTGGCAGCACTGACCTGAGAGAGCTGTGTGAGGTTTGTGTGGTCATGCTCAGCGTGAGAGAAGTCCTGGGAATGTGAGTTGAGGCTGTGCCTGTCGCTGGCTTTGAGGTGCAGTGTTGAGTGGAAGTCCATTTGGAAGTGTGCCCTCATCTCAAAGCATTCAGTAACTGATGGCTCTCTTTCCATCTTTGTTTGAGTTCATACACAATAAACTCAGTATCTGACTTGAAATTTCTGTCAGGAATTCAGTGTTCTTGTGCAGTTCCTGTGTGTACTTCCTGAACCTACAGTACTCCATTGTGGACTTCCAGCAGGAGTGTTCCTGCCCAGACTCCTGGGCTGAGCAGAGTAAGCTGTGGCTGCTGTTTCAGTGAGGGGTTTCCAAACAAAACAGGTTTTGCAGAATCCCAGCAGCAGTTCAGCCGCCAGTGCTTTATCTTTCAAGTCACTCCTGCAAAAAATACCCCTGGATGTTCTTGCAGGATGAGGTCAGCATCACGAGGGAGCTCTGAAAGATCCCCGGTATTCTTGGCTCTGTTATTGTTTAAAAGATATCCAAGGCAAATTTCTGTTTCTGAATTGTCATGATTCTCCCCTGGGACTCACTCTCCTTCCCATAATTCTTCTTAATGTTTTACTTGGGTGCTCTGGACTTCTGCCCTAAAACATAGTTTCTTCCCCACCAGCAGTGGTGGCATTCCCGTGTGGATGAGGCCATCCCTGGGTGTGCACTCAGGTCCCTTTATGCTGCTCTGTTAAAAGCAAATGAACTCCAGAGCTGTGAGATACCTGTAAAAGCTTCTGCTTTGCAAAAGCCAGTCATGATCAGTGAGGTTCTTTCCGTTTCTTTGGAGACCCTCTTGGCAGGGAATGGGAAACAGTACATATGTGATTTGGAGGGGTTTTATCTTCCTTCTTCCTTATATTAATTGGCACCAACAGACATGGAGAGCACGGTGATATTTTGGAAAATTAACATAAGTAGTGTTATTATGCAAATTCCTGAGAGCCAGTATTTCCTTAAAATAAAATGTAATTAAGCCTCCGCTCATTTAGCACATCCGAAATAATTAACTCATATCTCCAGTTTTGTTGTGCTTGGCTTTGTGGTTGTTTTTTTTAATTGACCTTTTATTCTTTGCTTTTTTTTTTTTCTTTTTTTCAGGACAACAGCAGAAGGGTAGAGAATATGTTAAAGTTATGGATTATTGAAGCCAAGGACCTGCCAGCTAAGAAAAAGTACTTGTGTGAATTATGCCTGGATGACGTTCTTTATGCACGAACTACCTGTAAATTGAAAACTGATAATGTCTTTTGGGGGGAGCACTTTGAATTTAATAACCTCCCGTCGCTCAAAAACATTACGGTGCACTTATACAAAGAGACTGACAAGAAGAAGAAGAAGGACAAGACCAACTTCATTGGGCAGGTGAACATCCCCGTCAGCTCCGTCACGGGCCGGCAGTTCGTCGAGAAATGGTACCCGGTGGTGAGCCCCAACCCCGGGAAGGGCAAGTCCCCGGGGCCCATGATCCGCATCAAATCCCGCTACCAGAGCATGAGCATCCTTCCCATGGAGATGTACAAAGAGTTTGCCGAGTACATCACCAACAACTACATGGTGCTGTGCTCGGTGCTGGAGCCCTCGCTGAGCGTGAAGAACAAGGAGGAGATGGCGTCGGCGCTGGTGCACATCCTGCAGAGCACGGGCAAGGCCAAGGTAGGACCCTCCACCCCCGTCCCCTCCCACCAGGGTCCACGGGGAGCAGACTGCTGGGTTGGGGTTGGGGGATGTCCACGTCAGCTGGGCTTCAGGCCCAACTGGGCATCGTTACTACACTCTGTTTTTCTTCTGATTACACACAAGTTGGTAGCACGCGCAGCACAAATTGCTTAATTAGCAAAGGGGTCAGTGGGACCACGAGATACCAAGTGAGTCACTTTGCTCTCCTTCTGGAGGCTCAGGGGCCAGGCTCTTACTGGATAAACAGGCACAGATGTGAAAGTAAGCAAGGAGGCAGATTTCAGGGATGGAATGTAAGCAGTGCTGGCCCGAGCTGAGCAGCTTGTGTGTGCTGGGTATCAGGGTGTTCCTGGGGAACACAGCAGGAGCTGAATGGGAATGAGCAGCCTCCTGAGAATTCCTGGGCAAATTGTGTGGGCACACATGTCTCTGGATCAGCTCTTGGTCTTCAGGGTCTGTCCTGCTGCTCTTGGAAGGGGGGCAGCAGTGTGGGAAAGCCCAGGGGTGCTCCCAGGGCAATGCTCGTTGTGGTTTGATGCCACCAACTTGCTCCTGGTGGAAGTGGAGCCTTCATGGACCACTTTGAGCCTCCTGCCTGGTTGGGAATCCTCCAGCAGATCTGGGGAAGAAGCAGGCCAGGAGGAGGCAGAGAGTGGGGTTTGCTCCTGGTTGTGATCTGTGAGGGTGCAGGCAGGGTGAGCAGAGCTGGAACCCCCTTCCCTGCTGAGCACACGGGGCATGGAGTGACCCACCCGCTGCAGAGCATCTTCCATCCCCGGGTGGCCTGGCACAGCCATGGCAGGCAGTGCCCGTGCTGGGGCTGCAGGAGTTAAAGCATCAGCGTTTTTCTCTGTTACCATCTCTGTGAACTCTGCAGGGTAGAGCTGGGGAAGAGCAAGATGTCCAAAGCTCTTGCAGTGCTGAGGAGACGTGAGCTCCTCACCTGAGGGGGAATCACAAGGCTCTGCTTCCTCAGCAGCTGCCGCTGCTGCCGGGGACCGTGGCCGGGCTCGTGGATTAGGTTGAGTTACCATCTGTCGGACAGAGAAGTGGCTTGGCCTCCTGATCTAGTTCAAGGCAGGCAAAGCTCACTGAGAGGATTGCAGGGCCCTGCTGTTGCAGCGGCAGAGAAAATAGCTCCGTTAAAGCCCTCGTGATCCCAGGCAGCAGTGTTGGACCCTGGGAGTGCAGGGAAGGACCATGGTCCTGGTCCTCAGAGGCCTGTGAGTCATGGCATGTGGAATAACGCTGTGGTGACACAAGGAGATGTCATTGATGTCCCTCCTCACTCCTTGTGCCACGACTCAGGTGCCGTCAGCGCGTGGTTTCTGGGCACAGCCTTCTGCCAGTACCAGGGGCTCTGCTGCCCCTTGCTGTGGCTGCAGCAGCTCTAGTGCCAGGGCTTTGTGGGAATAGCACTGTCATGAAAGACCTGTCTGTGGTGAAACAGTCTTCAAGTGTCACCCCCATCTCAGTCACTGTGGATCGTGTGTGGGCACGGCTGAGAGCAATTGTCACTGCTCCAGCCTTTTTCCTCTTCTCAGAACTGGAGAGGCTCCAGAGAGAGCAAGTGTGTTTCCAGACATGTGTCTGCATCAGTGCTTGAGATCCCAGAGGCTCTACACAGGGGACACAGCAAACAGTAAACAGACTTGATGACTTTCCCCCTAAAATGGAGCTCCTGCTTTCCCTGCCTGTCATCTGCCATCAGCATTAGCACAGGGTTTGGGGAGCTGTCAGAGCAACAGGAGTTATTGGAGCATGGGAACCAGGTGGTGCATCCTGAGCTGGACAGGCAGAGAGAGGGAAAAGCAGCAGTAAGGTAACAAAATAATGAATGAGAAAGGAAAGCACCCCTCACCTCTGCTTGGGGAACATGGGTGCACCTCCTTGCCCCTCAGGAGAGCTCCAGCCCAGCAGTGGGAGCACCTGATCCCGGGCTCTGTGTGCAGGGCCAGCAGAGCAGTGACCCCCCCCTTCTCCAGGCCTCTATCCTCCCATGACCCTCCAAAGCTTGTCTGGGCTGGAGGTGGGTTTCTCATCCTTCTGCTTCACCAAGAGCTTTCCCAGTGAGCCCCTCAGAGCTCCCCCTGCCCTGCAGACCTGGCAATCGGCAACCACTGATGTGTTTTGCTGATTAAGGGGTTTTTGTGGCTCTTGGCTGCTGTAGATGACCCTAAAGCAGCAATTACAGTTGGACTGAGGAACAAATGTCCGGAAGACTCGTTAGCAGCTAATTGGTGTTGGGCTGTTTCAGGCCCTGTCTCCCTGCAGCGATTTGCTGTAAATAAATTGTAATCCCTTAATGAGGGATCGGGTCCCTGCCGTGCAGCAGAGGTGCGATGTGCTGGGGCCACGTGCCACCCACAGCCAGGTCCCTGCCACCAGTGTCCCTGTGCAGCCCCCTGGCTGGATGCAGGGCCATCCTTGCCTGCAGACACCCCACTCTGCCACGTTGAGCTGTTCCTTGTTATCTGAAGCTGCAGAAACCCTGAGGCACTGCCCTAGTCCCTCCTGCTGGGTGGGACACCTGGGACTGCAGGTGGAAAGGGGACAAGAGCTGTAGGTGAATTTTCTCCCTAAATAGCTGCTTCTTCCTGGGCTGTGTAGCTGTTAAAGGTGGAGCATGAAAGCAGAGAGTCCTCTCTGGAGGGAGGGCTCTGTGGGAGTCAAAGGCCCTGCTTCCCTTGATCTGTGTTTGGGAGAGGGAAGAGCTTCATCCCTACAGTGCTGCAGGAGGGTTGGTGTGAAACAGGGCATGCCTGGAACCCCTGAACATCTGCCAAGGCAGTGGGTGGAGAGGAGGGGAAGAGGGTTTTGATAAGGCTCTGAGTGCAGGCAGGCAGGGAGGGAGGGAGCTGCCCCAGCCCACTGGAAAATCTGACAGACACCCAGCACTCGATCAGCTCCCGGCACACACGGGTGTTCCCTGGCTTTGTGGCAAGGAGAGGCTGGAAGGAGGATGTTGTTTGTTGGCTAAAACACAGATGTGGGCTCTCAGCTCTGTCCTTCACTTGTTACCTGCTTCCCCCTTCCCAGTGAGAGGGCTGGTGAGGTGCTCCCTGCAAGGGGGTGGAGATGCCCAGCTATTTTCATGTGTTTTACAACCCACAGACGAAAGACACAAAGTCATAGAGTATTTCTGCTGCCGTGGTTGGTGTGACTGGGAGTGCTCACCCCTGCTGTTAGCAGGGCTCCATGTGGGCCCTGTGATGTGGTTGTGGGTAGCCAAGCTGCGTCCTTCCCAATGGATTTCTGATGCTTCCAGAGTGTTCACCATGCTTAGATTTGTTTCAGGGCTATCTTAGAGCTTCTGGAGCTCAATTCATGGCTGTAAATATGTAAAAAAACCTCTCTTGTGCGGAGAGTTGGTCGATCAAACCCAGCATTAGATAAAGCTCTAACAAACCGGCTGCTCACTGGAAATAAATATTTATGGTGTTGGGAATGGAGTGAAGGGTAAACATGTGTCCCTGTTTGTTTGTGCTGTGAGGATTTGCCTCTGCAGAGCAGATGTAGCTGCTCTCCCCATGTGAGTCTGCTGGAACCCCACATTCCAGCAGCAGAGCCAGGGTTGGATCAGGGCTCTGGGACCTCTCAAAAAGTGACTGCTCAGCTCAGGCAGGGACAGGGAGATGTGGCACAGCTGGGCTTGGAGGCTGGTGGCACCAGGGCTCAGTTGGTCCCTGCAGGGAGCACTGCTCCCTTCTCCATCCTGGAAAGTCTGAGGACACAGGGAAGTGAGGATGCTGTGCATGTTCAGCCACAAACGGACCAGCAGCAGCCCTATCATTTCCCCCACAAAGAGTTTATCTCTCTGATAATATTTTATAGCAGCCATAGTGGAGCTAATCAGTCCTTTAATCAGTTTTATGAGCATCCCTACTGTTTTTCCCCATCCCCAAGCAGAGCAGGCAGGGTGGTTGGCAGGACTGGGAACACCAGTGAGTGTAGGGAATCAGTGTAGGGATCTGGCTCTTCCCAAGCCTCCTGTGTGGGATCCAGCCCCTGTGCCCTTGCAGGGAGTGGTCATTCAGTGTGTTGGTGTTGTATCCCTGAGGTTTTCTCATTTCCCTGAGCAAGGTGATGGACAGATTCCTGTGTGTTAACATTGTCACTTCACTGCCTTTTTCCAAGGAGAATTAGAATATGCCAGAAGCACTGAGGATGAGCTCCAGGGCTTGAAGGAGGGCACAGCACTACATTTCCTGGCAGAGAAGTGTCTGGAGCAGATTCTCAGAGGAGCTGTGTGGTGGAACAGTCTAGGACTGGGTTTCACATGGTCTGTCCAGGACCCATTCGCTGCCCCTCTGCTGCTCTCCTTGCACAGCTCAGCACCACTGAGTGCCACGTTTCCCTCCCCTGTAGGTGTGTCCCAGCACTCCTCCACCTGTAACCTGCAGCCCTACCGACCCCTGGTGTTTTTCACCTTTGCATAAAGGCCCAGCTGGACTCTGAGCTAGTCTTTGAAATAAGCAGTAATCTTATTACCTTTATCAATTCAATCCTCTTAAGGTTAAGTCAATCCTATTAATCAGGCTTGTGATTTGGAGAACCTTATTATTTCCAAGTCAATCTGCCCACCAGTCAGTTACGATATGGGAGCGATCGGCCCCAGCCCGGAGGGTGTGTGACCCCCACGGGGGGTGCAGGGTCTCCTCAGCTCCCTGACACCCCACGGGCTCCAGATGGGCAGGAGGACCTGCCCCAGGGGGGGAGAGGTGCAGAATCCTTCCTGGTTTTGAACAGGATATATCCTGCAGGACTTGTGTTGTTTGTTGGCTCTGTGGAAAGCTCTCCTGCTCCCACCACAGCCCTGCCAGGCACCCAGCTGCCTTCACCCTTCTGCCTCCCAGGCTCAGGAGCTGGAGGGGCAGTGACACCCCTGGGCACAGGGACTGGCACTTGGAACCCCCTGGGATGGGGATATTTGGTGTAGGCAGACCCCTCAGTAGTAGGGTGGGCTCACTTGGCACTGGCAAGCTGTGGGATCAGGCTGCCAGGCTCCTGCCCACATGTCTGGAGCTGTGGAGGAGCTGCCTTGGAATAGCACACGCTGCCGTGGGCTCATGCTTGGTTTGTGTGCAAAGCACTGGAGACCAGCACAGCCTTGTGCTGTCTGCTCTGAATTTATTTATTTATGAATTCTCTTCTTTATCAGCATATGTGCAGCGACTGGGGTCGCACAGGTTCAGCTCTGTCCAGTCTGAAGCAAAAAGCCTCAAAATAAACATGGAAACAGGCCTGAAGAACACTGGCACAGCCCTTAATTTTGACTGTAGACCTTTTCCTTCCCCTCTCGACTCAGATGTAATGAAATAAAGCATCTTATTTTCTTCCATTGCCAGGGGCCCTAACTGAAAACAACCCCCTGCTGATCTCTGCTGCTCAGAAACAGGGAGTTTTATTGGCTTTAGTTATTGCATTTTATTCAGGACCTTGTATGTGGGTGAGTGAGGCCCCCGGAGGGATTCCACAAGTATTTGCATTCCATTTGTGTCTTCTGAGTGCTGGCTGCTGGAGTACTTAAGGCAGAGATACCAGAAGTGTGATCCAGAACCGATGTGGCTTTTTTTGTGTGGAGGGCAGGACTGGAGGATGAGGTCTGGACCTTGGCCCTGGGACAGAAGTGACAGGATGTCATGGGAACTGCCCCGTGGCCGAGGCGCCTTTCCCACGGCTGCCGAGAGCAGTCCCTGTGGAGGAGCTCACCCAAGGACACTGGCTGGGGGGATTGAGACCCCGGGTACATCCCAGGGGCAGGTCCTACAGCCCAGCAGGATGGCTCCTGCAGCCCGGGGAGGCTGCAGGGACAGGGAGAATCCTGTGGGATGCTGCTGGGTGTCCTGGCTCTGCCCTCTTCCCCACACAGTTACAAGGCCAGGTTCTGCCGTGCTAAGCCCAGCTTTGGGTGCTGTGCCCTAATGGAGCTCTCTGGGATTTCAGCAGCTTTCCTTTCCACTTTGGAGACAAAGGTTCCCTTTCCCAGCTGTTGAGCTGCAGGTGCTCTGTAGGGAATGACAGCAGCAGCAGAGATTTCCAGGGGATATTTCTGGCTTTGTGTTGAGTCCTGCCGTGGAATTTTGCCTCGTTTAAATTCTGGTGAATTCTCTAGATCAGCTAAAATCATCCAAATTCACATCTTCTCTGGCTACCACTTGGCCCCTGGGTTTCCAGGACTTGGGCAGCCAGTCCTCAGCCAACAAGAGGGGGAAAAGCAAACACTTGGCTGAGACACGCTGTAAAACTCGGTGTTCCTGAGGTAATTAGTATGTTGGGAAAGTGACAGGAAAGAGAATCAAGCAAAGCCAAGGTCAGTGGCTGCTAATTAGGAATCAGCACCTTGTGTCAGCCTGAGCGGTGGCTTGGAATTGAAACGTACCCTGGGAGAGCCCCGGGAAGATAAAGGTGATAGAGTTACCCAGATAGCAGCTAACGGGATTTGAGCAGGGTTTAAAGTTTCATTCCAGCTTGGCTGATAAAAGGGGCAAAATGAGAGAAAATAGCAGGGGGAGGCTGTGCTTTGCTTCCAGGAGGGATTTTTGCCTCTGCAGCTGCCGGAGCATTGCAGATGTAGTGAGATCTGAGGAAGGGCATCTTCTGACTAGAGAAATAATGGAAGTGACTTTTCATTTATTTAGCCCAAAGCTCCTTCTTTGGCTTTTTTGGAGGTTTTTGGAGGAAGGTCAAGGCAGCACGTTGGTCCCAGTCACAGTGTTGTGGGAATGTGGGAGCAGTGGGTTTGTTGGGTGCTCTGGGAGCTGTGCTGTGCTTGGGAATGGCAGGGACAGGACCTGGGACACTGCATGGCAGCCTGGGGTGCTCCTCCTGCCCCTGCCAGCAACCAGGGCTACCACTGGTACTGCTGTGAGGAATGAAGGAGAATTTCTTAGTGGAAGGTTGTTACTGAGCAGATTATTTTGTTTCAGTAAAAGGGACTTTGAGAAGGTGCCCTTGGTTGTGGAAGTGAATGTGTCTGTCAACATTTCTCTGTCTCCTGCGTGGGGAAGCTGTCAGAGGGTGATTTGCACAGTGCCAGCCCCTCTTTCCATTGTCATCCAGGTGAGTGGTGACACTGAGCACCTGGTGCAGGAGGAGGAGCCAGGCATGGGCAGAGCTGCTCTGCCCGTGAGCAGTGCAGAGGAATGTATCAGCATTAGGAGCTGCCTGGCATTCCTCCTGCATTAGCCCTGGCTGCTGACCCTCTGCTCAGTGAACTCTGGGACTGAAGCAGATGTGGAGCTCTCTCTGAAATGCTGGTTTTCCTCTAGAATTTGCAGTCCAAGAGCCCAGACTGATGCAGGGGCAGCTGTCAGGGGCTGCTCCTGCTCACCCCTTCCACTGCTGTGCAGCACAGAGGATTATCACAGCCCATGGCTTTGGTTGTGTGCCTATCAGACCGAAAATGTGCCCAAAATGGGCTCTGTTGCAGTGCTGTTTATCTCAAGGAATACTGGGAAAACAGGACATTGGAGCATCTCAGTGCATATCCAGGCTTGATTCTCAACCTTTAGTTGTGGGCACAGCTCGTGACATCGGAGCATGGCCCTGGTGTGCAGCAGTGCACTTGGACACCAAACACAGCCACGTCTCACAGGGGAGAAGAGGTTTCACCCACAAATGTGGGGCTGCTGCGAGCCCAGCCACTGCTGGAGGGGCAAATGCAGCACAGGTCTGGGATGAGTCGCTGGGGGGCAAAAGTTGGGGCTCTCCAGAGATTTATTTCTCCTCTTGTCCCTGTGAGGGAGTTGGGCAGGTAGCGAGGCAGGTGCACACACAGGATCACCCGCAGCACGGGTGTCACCCGCCCTCGGGTGTCTCACCAAGGTGGGACCTCCCCCGGGGCCGGGGCGGCGGCTGCTCTGCGGGACCAGCACGTGTCTGTGTGTGACCCACCATGGGCTTTGCTTTCCAGGATTTCTTGACTGACCTGATGATGTCTGAAGTTGATCGCTGTGGTGAGAATGAGCATCTCATTTTCAGGGAGAACACACTGGCCACCAAAGCAATCGAAGAATACCTGAAGCTGGTGGGGCAGAAATACTTGCAAGATGCCTTAGGTACGTACAGAGCATTGGCAGATCTTGCCCAGAGAGGTTCTCCAAGCTGCAGGGTGGGACCTTCACCTGAGCCTTGATGGCCATCAGAGGCACCAGCACTTACCTGCTGGAGGGTCTCCCTGGCAGCAGGTCTGAGAGTGGACATGGCTGTGAGGAGCTCTCTGCTCCCAGGGGAAGGTGACCGCTGAGCTGGCGCTTCCCTCTGCTCTCAGAGGAGATAACAAATGGATGTTTGAAGGCATTATGCTGCCTGCCAGGTCTTCTGTCTCAGCACTGGCCCTGTCACGGGCTGATTGAATCCTTCCCCCCTTACACCCCCCACCAGAGACGCTCCTGCAGCGCTCCCGAGTCAGAAGAGATCTCCCAAGCCAGTGATGAGCTGCCTCCCGGATCACCCAGCACTGGGAACCCTCCTGGTGGTTTTTTTTTTTTAAGTACTGGCTCTGTTTATGGCTCCAAAAATATTTCTCTTGATGCAAATGAAAATAATTAGAAGCTTCTGCTTCTGGGCAGGTCAGGAAGGAATTGCTGCGTGCAGGCAGCACAGCACGAGGATGGGGAGAGGCTGCCTTGGAATGAGCTCAGCCAGAGGCAGCTCCGTTGGATCCACATCCCAGAGCGGGATGAGCAGGGCTTCTATTGAGGTGTTAATTTTTCAGTGTGTTGGGTTCCTGCTAGTGGATTTGTGTTATTTTAGCAAGGAGAAAAGAAGCATAAATACTTTATTAAGAGAATAATAATAATGACAGCATTGAGGAAAGGGAAATAATTGATCAAATTCAGGCAAAGCAACAGAGAGCCCACAAGAATAGCAAAAAGAATATTATTTATATCTGCCTTGTAATGCCTTCTGGTTGAAGGCAAGACTGTAAGTAGATTATCTCATATAATTTCTCAAAAGCTGGAATATTAATGAAATCAGAGAATTTTGAAATATTCCCTTTTTGGGGCTCAGTGCTGCCAGGCCCATCTTGTGCAGGAGGAGCCTGGGGTTCTTGTTCACTGTTGAGGTGCTGGTTGTGAGTGACCTTTTAGCAGTGAGATGGTTCCCCTGCGTGTCACAAGGTGCCCCAGGGCAGCGTGGCACTGTCCTGGAGCCATGGAGCAGGTAATGGGGCCAGGTAAGAACAGCAGGCATCACCTGCAGGTGAGCAGAGTGGCTCCAGAGCTCCCTGGCAGAGCTGAAAATACATTGGAGAGACTCTCCAGTATATAATTAAAATCTGTTTTGGCAATAGGGAAGGAATGCAGACTATGGAGTGGGGAGAAAACAGGATGGGAAAATCCAAGGCAGACAGGAATTAGGAGCAAACCACCTAGAATGAGAAGAAAACCAAAGCAAACCTTTCTGCCAGAACATCACCCAAGCTAAACAAGGGTGCCTTTTCATCCCTGTTGTCCCATCCCCTGGTGCCCCCAGTCACTGCTGGGATGGAGGACTGAGCCCCTCCCTTGAGGTGGGACACCCCCTCAGCTGGGTGTGGGGGCTGTGCCCAGGTACCCCAGGGTGAAGGGTGACCAGAGAGCAGGAGCTGGCACAGCAGCCACAGTGTGAGCCTCTGCAAGGGTGAGGAGCAGCCAGGCAGCAAACAGGAGCACAGGGGATCTCAGAGAAATATTTTCATTTAATTTTGTGTGATGTTCAGCTCAAAATAAACCAAGTAAATTGTTTCTTTCCTTTAATTACCTGTTTCTCCTGTGAATCACAGTGGCTTGTCAGTGCCAGGGCACAGTCTGCAGTAGCAGGCCATGCTACCAATAATTAGAGAGCTTGCCAGCATCCTTCCTGCTGGATTAGCCCGAGGGAGCGTCTCTGGAACTGGAGCGTGGGGGGTCGGGCTGTGGAAGCGGGTGCTTGGCAGCAGAGTCCTGATGCAATATCCCCCAGCCACGGGGGCAGAGCTGCCAGCTGGGGAAGAGGGATGGAATGTGCTCCTCAGGACCCGGGTGCAGGGTGTGCTGTGCTGGTTACGAGCTCCCAAGGCACTGCCAGGCTCTCCTGGGCCCTGCTGGAGAGCTGGAGAGCTGGCTGGGGCTCTGGGGTCACCACCTGCTCCCATATCCATCTTCTCTTCCAGTGTGATGGGGTGCCAGAGAGCTGCTGGGGCACTGGGGCTTAGGAACAGAGTTGTTTGAAGGCTCTTCTCATGTCTCCAAACCCATCACCAACTCTCTCTGTTTTCCAGGGGAATTTATCAAGGCGTTGTACGAATCAGATGAAAATTGTGAGGTGGATCCCAGCAAGTGTTCATCTGCAGACCTTCCTGAACATCAGGGCAACCTGAAGATGTGCTGTGAGCTGGCCTTCTGCAAGATCATCAACTCCTACTGGTGGGTGTCCTGGGAGCGTCGCTCCCTCGGCTCGCGCGGAGCGGGGCAGGGTGGCAGGAGTCTGTCTGCAGGTGGTGGGACCTGTCCCATAGCAACCTGTCAGGGAGCTTTGGAGGGGGAGCTGTGGGGCCCTGCCCACATGCTGGTGGTCCAGGAGTAGGTGAGACAGCAGCTGCTGCTCTGCCAGAGTTTGGGGTGTCAGTTCTAGGGGTGCAACAGTCTCATGGATTCTCCGTCACCCTTGTTTTCAGAGGTGCTGGGGCACAGGGACAGGGCACTGCAGTCAAGGAACACAAAATGCCTTTACCAGTGTGACCCATTCAGAGAGGTACTTGATGCCAAATGTGTATGAAATTCTGGAGTAAAGGGCAGAAATGCATGTCCTGGGTCTCCCACCCATGGGATGAATCAGTCTGGGTGCACCTCCCCGAGCGTCCGGTGAAGCTCTGAAATCCTGCCACAGGCAGGGACCCAGCACAGGCAGCTTTTGTTTGGGCAGAGGTTCCCTAGTTGCAGTGCTGGAGCTGGAAGGATGCTGCTGTTCTCCCAGGTTGCTGCTTGGCTCAGCATCCCACATTCCTCTGGGTTAACCCCTGTCTCTCCCAGCCCCGGGCGGCTGCCGGGGCGCGATGGGAGCCCGATGGGAGCCCGTTGCCTCCTTGGCCCAGGGCCTGGTATGCAGCTGGAGGCATTTCCGAGTTGTTTGTTCTCAGGGTAAAGGTTCTTGCTACCAGTTGGGACAGGCCTGAATATCCCAGATTTGTTGGAGTGAGGCAGCTGTATCCTGCTGTGGAGTTGGCTGTTGTGTATGGCTGTGCTCATGGTGTTCCTGCTGGAACTGGGAGCCAGGAGTCCCTGCCCCAGTGAACCTGCTGCCTGCAAAGGTGACCTGAAAGGGTGAAAAGGTGGGCCTGTGACTCTCTTTACTTGGAGAAATAAAAATATTGTCTCCGTGCTTCGTGTTAACATACCCAGAGCCTCTCATCCTGATCATGAGAGAAGGAGCATTTTTGTCCCACTGCTGGATTTCCAGCCTTCCTGCTTAAAATCTGGGCTTAGTTTTTATTAATATATTTAGTAGCAACACTGTTGCTGCAAAGCATCAGCTAGGGATAATATTGAAGGAAGGAAGTCCTTCATAATGAGGATTTATCATTTTCTCTCCTATCTCAGCTGTTGTGTTGAGGTCAGAAAATTTATTATAAGTAATTTCCCAGGATATTGAGTATGCCCTCCTGCAAGCCAGGAAGGGAATTGCTTTTCCTGATCCTGCTCAGGGAGACAGCAAGGAGCAAGAGGTTCCCTCAGGCTGCTGTTATCCACCATAGGTACACAAAGGGCAGGTTCTTTACAGGTATCCTATCCCTTATCCTGGGCCAATTAACAACTCTGACTCAGGAATGGCATTTATCTGCTCTCCCAGGAGGGATTTACCACTTCTAGTCACCAGTGGATTATAATTGTTTGAATTAATGTCTTCCTGAAAATACCCAAAGCGGCACTAAAAGGTCACTCTAAAAATAGTCTTGAGAAGTGACCTAAGGAGAGCCAGGAATGCACAGGAAGTTCATTCTTCCAAGGAAGGCTGGAGCAGCTGAGCTGCTGCTCTGAGTGGTTCCTCCTCAGTGCTTTGTGCTCAGCGGTTCCTGGGGATTAATTGGGCTGCTGAGTGTTGGGATTGGCCAAGGTATCCTGACAGCCAAGGATCCTGCTTTAAATAGAGTCTGGAGTGTGCGTGCGCATCTGCGGAGAGAGGCAGGCGGAGGAAAGGGGTTTACAATAACCGAAAATTGTTATAATTATGACATAATTTGGACATCTGGAAAGTTTCAGTGTAAGCAGAATTTCAGCATGTGGAAGCTCGTTACTGGGAAGTTGGGTAATGAATTACGGGCCCGTTTGTCGCATAAAGCCGACGAGCTGAATTCCATCCGCTGTGGCACAATTAAACTTCCACGGGCTCCAGCCCCTGATGGGGAACGCGCAGCCGGGGCTGCATTTCAGGGGTTTACTTTCCAGTAACTGCACAACCTGTCCTGATCATTCAAGCCTTAAATTGCTTAAAGGATTCTCCTGTTTCTGGGCAAATACCGTGAAGAAAAAGGGCTTTGTCCAATTGTGTGGATCAAGCCAAAGACAGAGGAGAATCTATCCAGCCGAAGACGGTGGCTAATGTTATTTGTAAAGCTCGAGGTAAAAGCTCGTGAGAGTGAAAGTGAGAAGCCAGCACGGAGCAGAAGCTGAACAGGATGGCAGCATTTGCCAGGCACTTTTATGGACTGTCAGCAGCATGTTGGAAGGGTAAAGAGGAACTGGAGAAAGGCTCTACCTGTGGGCTCGAAGAACGGCTGCAGGGCCAGAGGCCATGGCCAGGTGGCTGCAGGGCTCCTGCCCCTCTGACAGACCCCAAACCCCACGGGTCCTGAACTCTGTGGCTGTGGCAAGGAGCAGGCAGTTGGTGTTGGTGAGCAGTGTCCGTAGCCCTGGGAAGCAGAGGCCTGAGGATGTGGAGCACTGGCAGCAGGAGGAGCACCCCTGTATTTGCCCAGAGCCCTGGGAGTGCTGCCACAGGGACAGTGGGTGGATAGGAGGGCTTCTCTCTTTTGGAGCCTCCCACCTGGTTCATGCTGTTGGTGTCTCTGGCCATGCAATTCCCATGGTTTTCTCCCCTTCCTGGCTTGTGAACAGTTCAGCCCAGGGCAGTCAGTCCCACCGAGGGGACAGGCCAGCTGGCATTGCTTCACTTCTACCAGATAGTCCCTGCAGCAAAACTGGGAAACACCATCCTTGGAAATGGCTGTTTGTAAGGGGGATTTATGGCCTAAAATGCAGCCTGAACCCCCCCACACCCTGCTTTGGTACCCCTGGCTGTCAGTGATCAGCTCGGGCTGTGAGACAAGCACGGTGGTTCCTGGCTGGGGTGGCAGGAGTTGTGTGCCAGGGACACAGGGACCCACGGTGGGACCCAGTGCCAACCTTCTCCCAGGTGGGAGTATCCAGCTGAATAAATAACACGTGCTGGGAACAGGATAAGGTGGGAGCAGGGGGCTGGGGAGGGCTGAGCAGGAACAGGCAGCAGTTCTCCAGCGATAAGGGCTGCTGCAGTGAGTGTCTGCTGGACCCAGGGGAATTCTGGCATCCGGGAAAGGTAGGCTGAGGTCTGTGCAGCTACAAGGCTGGAGTAACTCCGGTGGGGCTCTGTGTTTGTACTAAGCACGCTGGGATTTGATCCAGGTGCTTGAACAGGAGTATTACAATTTGCAGAGCCCTCCCTCCAAGCTCCAGCTGTGCTGGAGACCCTGGAGCTGCTGGTGATTCATGGCACAGCCAGCTGAGTCCTGATAAGCTGCTGTGCACAGTTTGTTTCATATCCCAGCCTTCCCAGTTGTCCGAGGTCCTGGCACAACCAGGACACTGGGCTGATGGAAGCTGCCCCTCTCACAGCTCTACAGAGCAGCTCTTTCCCATGTGGTTTGAGTCTCCTGATGCTCTAACCCTGACAGACACTGCCTGCCCTTCTGTCCTTTCAGCGTCTTCCCAAGGGAGCTCAAAGAAGTTTTTGCCTCGTGGAGACAGGAATGCAGCAACCGGGGCCGCCCCGACATCAGCGAGCGCCTGATCAGTGCCTCCCTGTTCCTGCGGTTCCTGTGCCCGGCCATCATGTCCCCGTCCCTCTTCAGCCTCCTGCAGGAGTACCCCGACGACCGCACCGCGCGCACCCTGACCCTCATTGCCAAGGTCACCCAGAACCTCGCCAACTTCGCCAAGTAAGCCGGGCTGCGGGAGCGGGAGGGGAAAAGGAACCTCTGGGTGTGTGGGCAGAGCCACGTGGATCCCACACCCGCTGCTCCTTCCCTCCCTGGAAAGGGCCTGTGGGCTTCCTGTTGGCTTTTCCCCCCACATCGCTCTGGGACTGACTGTTGGGTCAGGGAGGTCATTAAAGTTTCCAAAACAGGACGTGTTTTATGAGCAGGAAAACAGGCTGTTTTGAGCACAGGGATGAGCAGCGGGATGGCAGCGGGGACATTGTCCTGTGGTGTCCCACGGGTGTGGGACCAGACCCGACCAGCAGCAGTGGTGTGCACAGCTCAGGAGCTGCTTTGTCCCTCCTTTGAGCTCTGGGACCTTCCCTGCTATTAAAATGCAGCTGACTGAACTGGGAAAGCCTGAGAAGAGAACAGGGACACCATCAATTCTTAACTAAGCCCATTGGTTTGATGGAAACAAAGCGAGAGATTTCTGAAAATCTTTTCACTGGCTGCAGCTCTGAGCTCCTTATCCTGAGCTCTGATAACAAAATGATGAGCTTTCTGTAACATGAATGGACAGTTTCTGTCTAAAGCTTCTTAGATCTGGAGACTGGCTTAGTGCTCACACCCGCAGTCAGGAAGGCCCGGACGCGCACGGGACGCAGGCGGGAGATGTACAAGTGTGTTACACTCGATGACAGCAATTCTCTGTGCACCTGACCAATCCCTGACTAAAGGGCTTTCAGATTTCCAGCGCTCAAGGAAAGGCTCTTTAACTAAGCTGACATTAGTCAAGCCAAAGTGATCAAGCTGAGCTGTCCTGTGGGTGGCACTGGGCCTGTCCCACAGAACCGCTGGCACAGCACCAACTGCAGCTG
Source organism: Manacus vitellinus (assembly GCF_001715985.3). Lineage (NCBI taxonomy): Eukaryota > Metazoa > Chordata > Aves > Passeriformes > Pipridae > Manacus > Manacus vitellinus. Next base: position 1,884,514 of record NW_021940039.1, on the reverse strand, counting down.
GGACAGCCCAACCACGAGGCCCTCCCTGTTGTGCTCTAAATAAGACACACAAGTGAGGGTGGAGTGCTTGGAGGGCAGAAGGAGGTGGCAGGAAGACCAAGCTGGCCCAGCTGCAGGGGTGGCTCTCCAGGGTGAGCCCCAGAGCAGTTATGCCTGTGTTGCTGAAGAGTGCAGGATTCCTACCGCCAGCAGTTGAGGGTGATTGCTGTGACAGCATCTTGGTTTCCAGTGACAGGTCCTGTTTCTGGAGGCTGTGCCCTGACCCAGCAGTAAGAGAGGGTCCATTACCAACAACTCCTGTGTTTCTCTAGCTTTCACCTCCATTTGTGCTGTGGAGATCCCACACTGATGAGGACTTAGCTGGATCAGGCTGGGGTTACTTTTGTTTCTGTGATCAGTGAGGTGTGCTGGGTGCCTGCTGGCAGCCCAGGGATCCCAGAGGCTCTGAAGGGTTCAGATGCCAGAGGAGGGTTCTTTACCTGCATATGAACCTGCCCTTTCTGTGGACTGCCCTTCTTTTTACAGGATTTAGCTGAAATCCATGTTGCTCTCTCGATAGGTTTGGCAGCAAAGAGGAATACATGTCCTTTATGAATCAGTTCCTGGAACATGAATGGACTAACATGCAGAGGTTTCTCCTGGAGATTTCCAATCCTGAAACCATCTCAAACACAGCTGGCTTTGAGGGCTACATCGACCTGGGCCGGGAACTGTCCACGTTGCACTCACTACTGTGGGAAGTCATTTCCCAACTGGAGCAGGTACCCAGGGGATGGCAGGGGGTGGAAATGATGGGGGAAATATTGTCAGTGTGATTCACTGAGGGGACTGTGCAGCAGCTGGCAAAGCCCACGGTTCTCTAGCCAAAAGCACAAGATGCTGGCAGTAATTCTGCTCTCTCCTCTGCCCAGGGCACTGCCACGAAGCTGGGCCCTCTGCCCCGGATCCTGAGGGACGTCAACGCGGCGCTCAGCAACCCGGCCTGCGTGCAGGTCTCGGTCACCGCCGACCACGGCGCCTCCACGCCCAGCGCTGGCAACAGCATCTCTGCAGGGCTCCAGAAAATGGTGATAGAGAATGACCTGTCTGGGTAAGAGATGAACCATGGCTGGGCCACACGCCAGGGAAATGTGGAATATTCGTGCAGGGGCAGGCGGGATGGGGTGCAGTGTGCTGCTGTCCAGTCCATTGACCATTTCCCATCACAGAGCTGATCCTGGATGCAGTTCAGTCTGACACTGCCAAAGCAGTGGGGGGTAGTGCCAGCCTGTGGCTCCATCCTGAGCCCTTTGAGAGCCAAAACTGGGCATGTGGTCTGGGAAATCAGGAACCTGGTGGTCCCTCTCTCAGCTGTTGAGAAGCAAAATGTTCATCTTTTGAGGACTTGAGAGTCTGTTTGTGCTGACCTCAGGATGTGGGTATCATCAATAAGGAGCATTTGAGATGTACAGGATTGGCCTTACCCATCTTTGTAAGACATAGGGTGTGTGCTGAATTCACTGAGATCCAAACCTGCTATTTCTGTAACAGTTGCCAAGCTGTAGAGGCCTCACAATGAGTTCCAGACTGCTCTGTCCAGTTTTTATAAAACTGGGTGTTTTTAATGATGAGCAGTGATTCACAGACACAGTCACCTACATACTTTTTGCCCTGATTAAGTAAGGAGCTTCATTCACGGGGAAGAATGAGGCTGTTGCAGACCTCTGATGTTTCTGTTTGTGGAAAATGAAATGGAGCCCACACAAATGGAAAGACTGTGCTAGTAAAATAGTTTGTAAGTGGAAACTGCATAATATTTAACAGTTTAATTAGAAATGAAAGGCAGCAATGGCACTGGACTTCCTCTAATCAGAGCTTTCATCTCTAGTGCTTCCCAGCATGAGGTGCAATTATTTGTCTAATGCTATGGAGGATCTCTGACAATATGCTTCTCCCCAAATACTTGCTTACAATGCACCATCTTTGATCAGCAGAATATTCGCATTAAGCTACTGCAAAGCTCTCTCTTCCTATCCCCAAGAAATCAATATTGCATGAATGTGTGTTGCAGCAGGAATGGGGGGATAACCTTCAGCTGCCAGGCTTTAGCTCTGCTGCGCTTGCTGACCCTGGGAGGCCTGGTGTGGATCTGGCCCCCACAGTGTTCTGTGCTGTACAAATCCTGGCCAGGGTGCCCACTGGAGTTTGCTGCCCAGGTACAGAGCAGGGGACACGGGTGTGGCATGGTTGGAAGCAGGAAAGGTGACACAGGCTGGCCCGGAGCAGAGCCAGCTGGGATGGCAGAGCGCCAGGAGCGCGTCCCTGATGCCTCCTGCCCAGCACTCTGGCCGTGCACACACTCCCCTCGCTCACCTGTCCTCACCTGCCCACTCCCAGGCCAGCCCGGGGCTCATGGCACCCTCCATCCTCATCCTTCACACTGTCCCCTGCCGGGGCTGGGTCCTGTCCATATCCCCACCCCAATCCCAATCCCACACAGCTGCGCCACCCTGATTTCTGAGTGATTTCGTTTTCCTGCTCTGGTGCAGCATTCACAACTCTTCTTTTTTGTTTTGTTTTCCTCTCCTCTTCCTTACGCACTGACTTTCCCGCAGTCTGATAGATTTCACACGGTTACCATCTCCAACCCCTGAAAACAAGGACTTGTTTTTTGTCACAAGGTCTGCTGGGGCCCAGCCCTCGCCTGCCCGAAGCTCCAGTTACTCAGAGGCCAATGAGCCCGACGTGCAGATGTCTAATGGCAGCAAGAGTTTGTCCATGGTGGACTTGCAGGACAATCGGCTCCTGGACAGTGGGGCCAACGCGCCCGGCACGGCCGACTCCCTCAATGACAGTCAGTCGTCCCTGGGGCAGTTGCAGGGCATGTGGACCACACGGACTCAGCAGAACAGCGTGACGGGCATGGCCACCGTGCGCCGGGTGGGCCAGACGCCCACCACGCCCAGCGGCGAGAGCGCGCCGGGGCGGCCGCAGCTGCTGGCGCCGCTGTCCTTCCAGAACCCCGTGTACCAGATGGCCGCGGGTCTGCCCCTGTCCCCCGCGCCCTGGGCGACTCGGGCTCCGATGCCACAGCTTCGCTCATGCCCACAGCACAGCGAGAGCTACGGGCCAACAAAGCCACGGGCTCTTCCGCGCCCCCCGCCGAGACTTCTCGCGCGCGAGCGGGAGCTGGCCGGCGGGCGTGCAGCGCTCGCTCACCGAGAAGGCGGGCAGCCCATCGATGCCGGCGGCAGAACAAGCGCGGGCCGCAGGGCCGGCAACTTCGCCCAGCCGCCCCCCGCCGCCCCCGCCCTGTGCCGCGGACCGACCCCGCCGTCCTGCTGAACAGCGGTGGGGCAGTACCCCGCGGCCCTCCAGCGCAGCATTGAGCCTCCTCTTCCCTGACTGGCCCGGCAGCGGGGCCCGGCTCCGCCAGCAGTCCTCCTCCTCCAAGGGCGACAGCCCCGAGATGAAGCAGCGCACGATGCACAAACAGGTGAGTTCGGGCTGTCCGGGCTCTGGGTGCTGAGGGGCCGGGGGGGCTCAGCCCGTGGGGGTCGTTGCCACAGGAGGGGGGGATGTGGCTCCGAGTCACCGCGTCAGTGCTGACCCCGCAGTGGCGTCACACGTGGGGATGTACCTCGATAATGGCACCCAGCTCGGCCTGAGATGGAGCCCCTGCAGGGCTGGGGACACAGCCCAGTGTCTGCTGCCAGTGTCCCTCTGTCACAGGGCACGCTGGCCCGTGAGGTGGTAGGTGGCAGAGGCACGAGGGCCGTGGCAGCCGAGCCGCTGTCCTGCGCTACCATCTTGTCACTGCTTTGCCTCTCCATGCCCAGGCTCTCATCCCATGCCATAGTCAATCCCGTGCCATCTCCCAGGCTTGGAACAGGCCCTGATCTCCCGTGCCTAAGAGCCTCCCTGCTGCTGCTCCCATCCCAGCAGGGCTGTGGCGCTGCTGGACACTGTGAGACCCTCCTGTGAGAGCATCTGGGAGGTGGGAGCGATGAGGAAGGAGCAGGTGCTCCTCGCCGAGAGCGACGTTCCCGCTGTGCTGAGCTCCACAGTGATCCCAGTGCTGGGCTGCACAGAAATCCAGTCCACTGTCTGTGGGGCTAAAATGGAAAGCAGTAGGTCACAGGCCCAGGGCCCTCTGGTTGCCCTGGCACGGACAAACGGTTTTTCTAGTGCTCATTTATTCGTTTCAGAACTAGCCTATAGAACTTTACCACAGTAGGGCCTCTCTGTGCTAAAGGAAGAGCTGTAAAAGTAACACAGATCCAGAGAATGTGGACAACAGGCAGGAGCTCCTGCGTCTCGGCCCAGACCCAGAGTTCAGGCACCTCTCCAGCAGTACAGGGTTGGTGTGACCTCCTCTCCTGCACGAGGCAGCCCTGGGTCAGTGCTGCCCACAGAAGGCTGTTCCGTGCTCCCATCTGGAGCTGTTCCATGCATTCGGTATCGATCCCTGAGCTGGCATTGCCACGCGGCAGCGTTTGTGTAACACGGATCAATGCTCATTAGGGACAGAGGGCACAGAGCTCTGCAAGCAGCACAGGCCTGTTCGCAGCAGAAGTTCTTCCAGAAAGACATCCATGATCTCTGGGTGGCCTTTGGAAGCCCTGGCCAGGTTCTCCTTGCAGACCATTCCTCCATCCACCCCTGTGATCCTCTCAAAGTTTCTCTCCAGACCTGGAGTCCTCAGAATGCCTCTGCCACCCTCACTCTGCACATTTTATTTGCATGTTGGCAGCATCTGGAACCATTTGGAAACTGCTCCTCATTGGTTGTATTTAATGCTGTTTGAGACCAGAGGAATCCCATCTGGTGGCTTTTTTCAGAAGAAGTCCATGAACCTCCTTGCTGCCAACCAGAAAGGCTGCTTCTACATCTGCAAGGTCATCTACTGAATTGACTTCCACGCTCTCCCAGGTCACAGCAGATGTCCTTCTGTACTTCTTCAGAGAAGGAAGGAAGAGGCAGAAAGACCTGTGCACAGTGGGCTGAGCTCTGTTCACTGACATCCTTTAACAGTGGCCTTTATGCTGCTGGAACAATCCCGGGTGGCTTTGTGGCTCAGACCCTCTGAGCAGCCACCCCAGGTACAGTGCCTGAGCTGGAGGTGTAGGGAAAAGCGGAAAGCCAGAAGATGGATGAGGATTTGTAGCAAATGATGTTCATGAGTGTTCATGAGTCGAGTCTGACACTTTGGATTCGTTATTCTGGAGAGAGAAGACCAGACAGGAAGATGGCACAGGAAAGCCCCTGACCCCAGTGAGGGGATTAAACCAGTCCCCATTCCTTGTGATACAGAACCTCCTGTTCTGCTGCCTGACAGTGACCAGGTTTCTCCACTGTCTAGAGGTTGGGACGAAGGAGAAGGTCCCCAACATTTCTGATTTGTTCACTTGAATTGCCTTGACCAAGTCATCCAGGTCCCATGTGTTCATCCAGCTGTTCACTGCAGTTTATAATGAGACAGGATGGAGGCAAAATAGCTGGAGGGTGACTTCCTCAGCTGTGTAATGTGGTTGGAAAATATTTGGGCAATGCCATTGGCAGTCCCTGCCCGGGCCAGGACTGAAAGGCAGCAGCTGTGGCTCCAGCTCATTGGCCATGGAACAGCACTGGTCCTTCAGCTCCCCTGGCTACATGAACAAACTACAGTTGAACTACTGAGAAGTTGAGCATTTAGATCTCTCCAGCACCCCAAGTGTAGCCTCAGCCCAAAGGAAACCTTTCTTCTCCAAGAAGACACCTGCATAAGGAGCGTTTCAGTTTTCAGATCTTGTTTTACCTGTGTGGAATCTCCACTGCAAGCAAAGACAGCTCAGCAACAGGCTGAAGAGCTGATTTCTCTGCTCATGGAGTGAACACACCACGCCCAGACGCTCCGTTCCTGTGCAGCTCATGTCCTTCTGAGGTGGCAGGACCTGCTCAGACACCTGGGCCATGACTTGGAGCAGGATCCTGTTGCTGTGCTCTGCTGTACCTGTGCAGGCAGGATGGCACAGGGAAGGATTTGGCCTCTCAGAGGCTGTTAGACCCAAACCAATGTGCAGCTGCAGAACAGGAGCTGTTCCTGCCCCCAGTCCCAGCTGCTCTGGCAGCCCAGCCTGGTTCGTTGCTGTTTGAGCAGCGTGGCTGAGGGTCTGCTTGGAAGGAAACTCTCTCTCTCTCTCTCTCTCTCTCCAGCCTCATGACCATTTCTGTTCCAGGTTTTTCTTTTGTCATGGTTGTGTGTTTCATTGTAGGCCCCTTCTCCTGTGAACCCCAATGCCCTGGACCGCACTGCTGCTTGGCTTTTGAATATGAACATGCAGTTTTTAGAAGATGAAAGCATTGACCCAGATTCCAAGCACAGGGATAAGCTCAGGAATAAGGACGAGCTCAGCCAAGCAGAAAAGGTAAAACCTGATTGGATTGAAACAAGTTTCTGAATAGAGAGAGGATTTCCTTGAATGTTGTTCCCTGAGCACCCTGGGGAGAAGGTGGGCTCTGTGCAGATCCCTGTCCATGAGAGAGGGTGATGCTCTGCTCAGCCTCACAGGGAGCTTCTGGAGAAGGTTTGGGAGGTTTTCACATACTCAGTGCCTGGAATCACCTTCTGATGAAAGCAAGTAAGAAAAACAGGAGCCAGCAATCAAGTACTGATGCTGCCCTGCAACAAACTTTGCAGCCAGCCAGTGCCTCCTACTGCCCCCATTCCAACTCCTCCCAGTTGCAGGGAAGAAAGCTGAAAAGGTGGATTAAGCACACCTGTAACAGAGGTGGGAGTTAGGTACAGGCAGTCTCCTGCCTCACAACAGGGTCATGTAGCAGGAAGCAGCTTCCATGTCAAAAGGCTGTTCACAGACCTAAAAATTAAGTCCAGATTTTAGTCTCAGAGACAGCACTGGGGCCTGAGGCGATTTCAGCAGTGCAGTGACACTGCCATGAGCTTATGGCTCACAGATCAGGGCCAGGCCAGTGTGGGGATCTGCCAGGAAGCCCATTCCAGAGTGTTCAGTCTCAGTCCCTGGTCCCACAGAGACCCTGTGCCCCTGAAGTAGAGGGGTGCTGCTCCTTCCCCTCCTTCCTGGGTGAGCCTGGGGTGGGAGAAGCTGGGAAGAGACAGAGTAGGCCAGGCCAGGGTGAAAAACAAGGGTTAGAAATGAGGATCCAGCCTGGCTCTGCTGGGAGTGGGCAGTTGGGCACCGTTAGCACTTGGGATGTTTCCTCACTGTGCTTCTCTCCTCTCACACCAGCCACACGTCACCTCCTGTCCCTCAGCACTGCAGACATCACCCTCCCCAAATTCCCACCCTCTTCTCCCAGGACAGACATGTCTCTGCTTTAGTTCCAGTAGCCTTCCTGTGCTCATTCTGCTGTGCTGTGTCATTTGGGGACTGTCACCTCTTGAAATCCAAGTGAGATGCCAAAGGCATCATCGTAGGGCCCGGGAGGTACAAGGCAGCAGCTCCCAGCTGCCCCAGGAAGAGCAGGGCAGAGTTTTGTGGGTTCAGCCCTTTTCTTACTCTGAGCAGGGCAGACACTGGTGGGGTTACAAACCCCTGTGGCACTGCAGCATCCCAGTCCCTGTCCCAGGTCCAGCGGGAGCCCTGCCCCGCTGTCTCATTGCCATGCAGCATCTTTCCTTCCTCTGCTGTGCCATCAGTCACTGACATCCAAGATCACCATTAGCATACTCTCTCTCCCCATTACCGTAAGACATGAATGGTAACCGAGAATGAGAGGAGTGTTCTAGAGACAGGAGCGACTCCTCGGGCTCCGAGGCCTCTGCTGCTCTCCTTTGAGCTCACTTACGCTGCTCCTATTTTAAGGCTAGGGTAGGTATTTAATCTTTCCTGTTCGAGCAACTCCCTGCTGTCTGACCTTAGTGCTTCTGTGCAGCTGCACGGGCGTTTGTGTCCCCTCATCGTTCCAGGTTCCATGTGCAAACCGTGTCCTTTCCGTGCTGCACCGAGAGCTTTGCTAAAGGAAAACTGGAGTGCTCTGTCCTGGGCAGGGGGAGCTCCAGGTCCTGCCCTCTGCCAGCCCTGCTGTGGGACTGTGGCAGTTCAGGAAGACCATCAGCATCCTAAATTCTCAGTCCTTGGGCACAGCAGTTGTTTTTGCTGTGAGTGGAGTGCTGCCCTCCCCTCTCCCTAGAGCTGATCTGGGGATCACACACCCCAGGAGGACTCTCAAATAATGGACACGACCCAGTCCATCATGGCAGTGCTTACCCAGGTGCATTTCTGAAAGTTCATGAATAACACTTGTAGCTTTAACAGCCTTCAGGACTCAGATGAGAAGCTTTTTCCCATATCTGGCTCTTTAAAAGCAGCTTGTCACATTATCAGCTGCATGTTAATTATTCAAAGGTTATTCCAGTTGAGATTCTTTTCCAAAGACTACTTCCAAAGATAATTTTTTGAAATTAAAGCAGGTTTTTTTGGGCACACACTCACTGGATTTTCCTTTAGCAAAGCAAGTTGAACTGAATGCTGTGCTGCTGCAATAGCTGAACCCAGTTTTACCGAGTTCAAAAGCTCTTAATTTTTTTAATTGCTTTCTGTGATTCTGCTGCTGATTTATAGCTTCACCCAAATGAACAGTACAACTGTGGGGTCTTGGCTTCACGCAGTGGCTCTTCTTGGATCGAACCCTGGTTTGAGATTTGATTGTATAAAGTGCTGGGCCCCAAAAAGCAGGAGTGCTCCGTGCCCTGCTCGTGCCCAGCGCAGTGCCATCACCTCGGTGAGGTGATAGAGAGCCAGCAGTGTCCCGTGTGTCACTGCAGCTCGTGCTGGGCTCCCAGCCTGCCCAAAGCCCCCCAGTTTGTGCTGCAGGTGAGGAGCTGCTGCGTGAACCCCCAAGCCCAGCGCTGCGGCTCCTCCTGCCTGCGCGGGCCCCGCGCTGCCGGGGCGGGGAGGCTGCCGGGTGCCTTTGCCGGGTGCCTTTGCCATTGGCTCGCTCTAACCTGCATTTCCCCTGTGAAATGCCAGACTCTGCTAACAGCCCACTCTCTGCACTGCCAGCGACCTGCCCCGGACCCGGGATCACTCCTAGCGCAGCGGAGAAGACGGAAGAGGAGGTGTCGGCGAGCGGGGTTGTCTGACACGGGTTTGCAGCTAGTCTGATACGAGAGAGGGGCGTGAGCGGGTTTGGGGGCACCCCTGGCACGGGCAGAGCCCTACGAGGTAACGTGCCACATGTGTTTTCTCCTCCTGTGTCTGTCCCTGGGTGCTCAGTACCAGCAGGACCTGGTGGTGCTGCAGGACAAGCTCCGCATCTCCAACAAGAAGCTGGAGGAATACGAGACTCGCTTCAAATGCCAGGAGGAGACCACGCAGAAGCTGGTGCTGGAGTACCAGGCCAGGCTGGAGGAGAGCGAGGAGCGGCTCCGGAGGCAGCAGGAGGATAAGGAGATCCAGATGAAGGGCATCATCAGCAGGTACAGGGAGATGGAAGTGCTGGGGATGGCAGTAATGCTGGGCAGCCTGGCTGGTGTTAGAGCTGATCCCTGCTCAGGAGAATCAGGTTTTCCATGTGGGTTTCCCTCTCAGTGTTACCTGGGACAAGGAAAACCACAACATTTTCCTGACTGACAAGGCCAAAACTTCAGGAGGGGAGAGCTGGCAGCCCCCCCCAGCTCCCAGAGGCTCTGGCAGGCTTGTTCTGTTCATATAGCTGGGGATCTCACCACCATCCCTGACTCCTAGCTCTAATTCCCTTTCTCCCACCCAGTGGGATGTGGTGTTTACATTTGTCTGGGACACCTTTACCTGAGCCAGGGCCACTGAGTGCTTTCACTCAGCCCTTGTAAATGGGTCAGCCTTTTCTGTGCTGTGTCACTTCAGCTTTGGGCTGGTCTTCTAGAGAGAGCTCCAGGGAAGAGTTAAGAGCCAGGAAAAGGTTTGGTTTGTGTGTAAGAGGAGGTAGAGTGTGAGACTAATACCTGGGCTTAGCAGAGCCCAGCCAATGGAACGTTTTCCTGTCTGTTCCCAGACTGATGTCAGTGGAGGAGGAGTTAAAGAAGGACCACGCTGAAATGCAGGCTGCCGTGGATTCCAAGCAGAAGATCATTGATGCACAGGTGAGTCCCCCATGCCAGGGCTGCAGCAGTTTTCAGGGTGGCTGTACCAGCACAGCCTCCCCTGCAGCAGTGCCACCCCAGCATGGTGAGACTGTGGGGGTGAGTCAGCACATGCAGGACAGGGCAGTCAGACTTCAGCAGGACACGAGTCACTGTCACAGCACTCACATCTGTGCAGCTCTTTGCAGCCTGGGAGTGTGGCAGGAGACACACAGGGGGTGGCAGTTTGGGCAAGGATCATGCCCACAGGTCAGTCAGTGAGTGGAAGGATCATATCCCCCCCCTGGAGCATTGCTTGGTGCTTCATGTCCCAGTAATGCTTCCAGGACCTGGACACGAGGAACACACAGCCTGGCCAGAGCCAAGCCAACATGTTTTTTCAGCCTTTGGGTCGTGGCTTGTAGGATTGGGAAGCTCAGTTACTGCTGTCAGCTACGGTGGAAGAGGAGCATCACATGATGGGTGCAAAACACCATGCTTGGAAAAGAGAACCTGAAAATATAATCCATAATCATTTAGTTTGTAACAGAGAGGAGCATCAGTGTCACAAAGAACACAAGTAGCACAATCAGGCTGCAACATGAAGCTCTTGCTTCCATTCTAACAATACTGTGATTGGTGAGAGTTGCCATCAAAGACATCCTGGGAGGCTACAAGTCATTTAAACTATTAATTTACACTAACAAAATCAATTAAACACTGACAGGAATAACTACCTTGGGAGAGCTTGGGTTTAGAAAAGGAATCCTACCATCCTGGCAACAGCTGAGTTAGAACAAACAGTACAATGAATTTCTGTATAACTGAATAATTAGAGGAACTTTGTTACCTCCATTTTCTTCAGGATCCTAAAATGAATGTAGCTGACATTGCACAGGAAAAGGACATTTGTGGTCCTGCCAAGAGCAGCGGATTTCAAAAAACGCTGCGTAGCACTTAAAACCCCTGCACCTAAGATTGCCAGAGAGAAGTGTTCTGGTCCAAGAGACCTCTGGGTCACTGTCTGGGGAGAGGCCCTGACATCCCAGGGGGACAGGGCTCGTGCCTTGGCGCTGACCGTCCCCTGTGCCCGTTTGCTTGCAGGAGAAACGCATCGCTTCCCTGGACGCTGCCAACGCACGGCTAATGAGTGCCCTTACTCAGCTGAAAGAGAGGTACAGCATGCAGACACGTAATGGGATCTCCCCCACAAACCCAACTAAATTGCAGATTACAGAGAATGGAGAATTCAGAAACAGCAGTAATTGCTGACGCGCGGCGGGCGCTGCCGCGGGAGGAGGCCTGGCCGGAGGGACCCTGAGCCGCGGCGCCAGAGATCGGCTGTGCCCGAGCACCAGCTCCTGACTGCGGACGGCGCCGACCCAGCTGTGGGAGATGCCAATGCCAGCACTTTGAGGGACGGGAATGTCGAGTGTGAGATGAGTGGCATAAGGAAATAACACATATTCGAGAATCGCTGTCACTTGTTGGATTTGAATCAGTGTTTAATGTTTAAACAGAAGTAACCTTTTCCTTCCCAACCGGCCCAAAGGATATGCCTCACCCCTCCCCAGCAAGGAGTAACGTCCTTGTCGTGTCAGTCAGCGAAATAAAGGGAGCTGGGCAGAGCCTGCAGCAGGCGGGGCCCAGTAAGCCCAGCTCGAGTGTGCTGCTGGATGTAGCGTCCGAGGGACGGCAGCAAAGCTCAGCCCGCTCCTCCTGTGCCTCCCCCCGGAGCACAGCCCTCCCAGAGTGAACCCCAGCCGAGCCCAGCGTCCTCCCCGACGTGGCTTTTGTGAGGCCACTGACTTTTACAGCATCCACAGGGCATTTACGCAGCTCATTAGTGTGTCATTAACTCCGCCCACCCAGGGAGCACAGTGCAGATGGAAGGTCAGGTGTGGTGGCCAGAGGGGTGCTGTGTGGGGGACCCTGGTGGCAGGGCAGTGGAGATGGGCAGGACTGGTGCTGCTGGGGCTCCCGGGGTCCGTGGGCAGCCCAGGGGCACGGGGCAAGGCCAAGGCTCTGGCACACGAGTGGAGGGAGGAGCTGGCACCTGGTGAATGGCGACCCGATTCCTGTCAACTGCTTCTGCTCTCTCTCTCAAATAAAGGGGAAGAGTTGTGTAAGCAATAGCCCCAGGCACTGTCCCACGTGCACTTCCAGCCACAGAATAAAGTGAATGTTGCCTGAGCTTGGTCCCTGAGCTGTGATTGAGGGACAGGGGCTGGATTTGCTGGTGCCCGTTGTGGTAGAGGGGGAGCGAGGGGCTACGTGGAATGGCAGCTTCCTGCTTGACCGAGGGGTCGTTGTGGGGATGGAATGCTCTGTGAGGAGAGTTTTACTATTTCTGGGGAGAAAAACAGACAAAGAAACAAGAAAAAAGCCCTGAAGAACCATGAAGATCGGTAATTGTATTTCTTTTCTTTCACAGTATGCATTAGAAAAAAAAAGATCCCATTTTCTGGAATACTGTCCTCTTTAAATTGGGAATGAGCACTGCATGGAAATTAACCGGCTTGAAGAATGTAAAACATGGTCATAAGGGAGTAACCACCAAGAACAGCAGCCACCACCGAGAGCCCCCTTGTCAGGAGCACTGTGCAGGCCTAAGCCAGGATTAGACTTTCCCAGCGCAGACCCGGCACGGCCACGTTGGCTCAGCGGAGGGGTCACCCCTTCACGGGGGTCGTGCCGCTGAGCTGCCACCACGGCGTGTTTGTTGGTTGGGGCTTCTTGCAGTTAGTCCTTCACGGGTCCCACTCTCAGAGCAGGTCCCTCGTACCGAGAGCCAGAGGGTTCTCTGAGACCCGGATGACAGTGTACAGTGTACAGGACATCTGCCTTTGCTCCCACAAAGGGTCACACACTGCTCAACGCCTGGCCTAGCTCCTCCTGCCATGAGTAAATGTACACAGGGACTAGGATGCTCCCTGAGCTCTGCTTAGGTACCGTCTCCAGCCTCTCACTGCCCAGGCTGCCTGAGCAGGACACTTTGCCAGTAAGCTCTGCATTGCCGTGCTGCCCCACAGCCGTAAGGCTCCTTAACAGCATTCTTCCACACGCAAAATTAAAGATGTTTTGGTTTTTTCCTACACGTTTTTACTGGTCCCTGGAAGCCCTGGGCCAGGCCCAGGAGGAGCAGAAGTGTTGCACTGAGGTCTCCACACCCCGCCAGCAGCTGCCAAGGGGTGCAGCACACAGCAGACCCCAAACGGAGCTCCTCAGAGCAATGTCATAACTCAGATCTTATGGCAAGTACAGTCACCTTTGAATTTTGGAGACTAGCACAGATGGCTTTGAAGAACCTCACAAAACTGACAAGGTCACAACTGGAGAAAGACCCAGACAGGTTAGGAATATACAGGGTACTGTGAACCGTTGGGTACGTGCACTCACGTCTGCCACTGTCTCAGAGTCAAATACCTGATAAGAACCCTGCAAAAAGACTTATTTTAAATGCTGTTGCCCTGAGATGTGTGTTTAGAGCTGATTGTTTTTGAATTCTAAATATTTGTGTTGCGAGAGACTGGAGTTTTTCAAGACAGAAGTAACATAGAGGAATGGAAACACTAACAGGGCACGGGGGCAGGCGCCCACCAGCGACGTTTCCATTCGTACATGGAGGTAATTTTGGGATGCAGTCAGTGCTCTCCGTAAGAGCTGGAAAAAGAAACACCCACAAACCAATTGTTTAGTGCTGAAGCTGAGCACAGTCCATCTTAATCTCCTCCACCACGAGCCAAGGCACTGCTTCCCCCCCCGATCTGTCACAAACTCCTGGTTAACCTCAAACTTGCAAATTACTGAACACATTGTTCTGCTGAAAGAGCAGGAACGCTTAAATCCTTCCATAGCCAGTTATTAAAATCTTAAAAGTTCCAGTGCCAACACCTTCTGGAGTTGTTGCTTAGTTTCCCAAGCCAGTATGAAAAGAAATTCAAATCAGGACAAAGTCTCATTGCAGTAGAGTTTCCCCCCCCCTCCCAGTTTTTCCCTGTCTCCTTCCCCTGCACTTGTCAACAACTGGACCTAACGGTGACCCTCCCCTGGAAAGGTTTGGGGGCAGGTGTTCAGATCCAGGCTCAGTTCAGTTCTGTTCCTTCAGTTCGTGTTTCTGTTATTTATGAGCTGTACATTGATGTGTGTGTGTGTGTGTGTGTGTGTGTGTGTGTGTGTGAGAGGGTCCTGCCGTGGCCCCAGAGCTGGTCCCTGGCATAGCAATACCAGAGGTGATCCCAAGAGGTGCTGCAGCACCAGAGCCAACAACCACTATCCCAAGGTTCTGTGCTCGGCTCCATTTCCTTCCCAGTTGCGCTTTCTACAGTGAGAGGCTGTTCTAGTGCAAAGTGTAAACAAAGCAAAAACACTCCGATTTTTATCTTAATACAAGTCTTAATATTTTTTTGTAAATGTTCTCAGTGTTTACTGTACCGTATCTATCTCACTAACAGTTGTATATAGTAATTTAACTTCTGGTGCTGCTTATTCGGTCGGGATTTGGCTGTATCTCACTGCTGTGTTGGAAAGGTGGGCTCGAGCTGGCAAATCTGGATCCAGCCCCAGGTCCTGAATCCAGCCTCCTCCCGTGGGGATCTGAGGGAAGGGGAAGGGAGAGAAGGCAGGGATCCAGATTTGCGTTGGGCCCACCTCAAGGATTCTGTTTTAAGAGTTTTGAGTTGGGGTTTTGTCAAACTGTAGTGAAGGCTCCTGAAAACCGAGCGGGTTTGTGTAAAGGGGGATGGAATGGACTGACCAGAATCCCACGGTCTCTGCAGACTGTAAGTATCTTCCTTTTGGACAGGGATTGTGGCTTCAGTGCCAAAAGATGGGAGGGACCCAAGTCCTTCCCCATGCCAACTCATACTACAGTGTAGTCACCAGCCCCTTTTGCACCAGTTTAAGCAAATCCTGCCACCATCCAAAGAGTCCGGTGTCACTCCACATTGTCATTTGAGTCTGGTTGGTTTTGTTTTCTGCTTTTGCAGCTGTCAAGCACTGATTGCACTGTGAGAACACACAGAACCCTCTGGCCTGGGAGCCCCATAGGTTACTGCAGGGTGCAGGTCACGGGTTCTGCAGCTATGAATACTCCTAAAGGGCAAAGGGACTTGCTGGACCTATGTGAGGTGTCACAGGCTCTCCTAGGAAAGCAATCAGCAAGGAATCAATCATTCCCAAAGTTTAGATAGCTCATAGGATTTCCCCTGTCCCTAATGTCCATTCCCAGATGCAATAGAAAACATACTGAGGTCTGTTCTGTGATGGACAAGGAGGGGATTTTGTCACAGGAGATGGCAGATCCACTGATGTGTTCAGCCAGGACAGCCACGGGCTGTGGGCCAGGATCTGATCTGCCAGGGGCTCGTTTTCCCCAGTGATCCAGGGCAGGGAGAGTGGCCCTGGGGTGACACCTGAGAGCAGCCTGTGAGCAGCTGTGTGTGTCCAGCAGCTGCCCCAGGTCCCCTGCCCTGTCCTTCCCACACAGCTCTGCCTGGGCAGCACGAAGGGAACAAACCGTGACTCTGTCCCTGGGCTCTGTCCTTCCCCCGCAGTGACTGTCGGGGTCACCTCCTCCCAAAGGTTTGTGTCCAAAGCAATCCAGGCCTCCAGCCTGGCCTGGCCTGGCACTGGTGTGGCTCAGAGCTGTGGCCTCCCGGCCACAGGAGCTCCCTTCAGTGGCCACAGGAGGGACTGTGCCCATCTCCCGGCAGGTCCTGAGGGCCCAGGGCAGTTCAGAGGATGCTCAGCCACAGAAGCCCCTGCCCTGCCCCTGCCCAGATAAACTGTTGCCTTTGCCTTTCCCGTGGGGAGATTCACAGCTGGGGGAGCGGGAGGGCAGCAGCTGAGAACATGCAGCTCACGGGCTTCACAAACCAAAGGCAGTGCTGAGGGTGTTCACAACATCCAGAAACAACCACGCTTGGGAAAAGGGTGTCACGTTCAAGCATTGAGTTTTACAGATCACCTGAGCTGTGACATTGCTGTAAATGCCATGTGGCTCTGCATCAGCTACCAGTACCCCAGAGTGCAGCCTCCATCCTCACATATTCCTTTATCATACATCACTGTGTCTTAAGATATACCTCTCTCTGTATATCTGCTTAGGCTGATACTTGTTCCTGATAAGCAGTCGCTATGTTTTATATCCTCTTATAAAGAAAAACAAATTTTTTTTGTAAGTATGTTTAAAAAACAAAAAAAAAGCAAAGTGGAAGTGTTTGCTGAATCTCCTTCAGCTCCTTTTAAACTATGTAATAATGTACAGAGAAAGTTGTTGGTGTTCAAAGAAATGATGTGGCTGTGCAATTTATGTACATTTGCAATTAGAAATATTAAAGATTTATTTAGATATTTTACATAAGTGCTCCAGCACCTCTACTCAGTCATTTCCAGCTTTTAGAGCATCCTGGCACATGCCACATGCACACACAAACGTGTCTTAGCTGTCTCCCCAAACAGATCATTGGAATCTGCTCCCCAGGAGCATTTCACTGGCTCCACCACCTTCCCTTCCAGCACCCATCACACGCTTGGGGGTTGTGACAGCCCCCACCACTGCCCCTCACTCCTTCCAAACCGCCCTTCTGCCTCTCCAGTAAAAGCAGAAAACTTGGAGGAGAGTCATTAAAACCCTGGGCAGCATCAGCATCTCTGCCTCATTAACATCACCCTAATTAGCTCCTCCGGGAGCAGGGGGAGCCAGGCTGGCTGCATGGAAATGAGTCGGGATGTGAGAGCACCTGTGGCTGTTCCTGAGCTCGGCAGCTGGACCCGGGCTGGGTACTGGGGTCTTGAGCCAGACAGGAGAACCCTCTGCTGCTCCTGCCAGGAACAGGCACCTGCCCAAGGGGGGAAGGCAAAAACACACCCAGGCTGCTGACAATCCTCTTTCCCTCACGGCTTCCCAAGCCCTCCACAATCAGGTCCCACTCCACTGCAGTGGGTGAACATCAGCATCCTTGTTTTCACAACGGGGACATGCAGCAAGAGCACAACTTTCCTAGGGCGCCCAGAGAGCTGCAAAACCCAAACCAAACCGATTCTCCTCCCCCCGCCCTCCGTGTGCAGCCATCCCACGCACGGCAGCCCCGGCTCCTGAGCAAACACCCTCTGGAGCAGGAATTCAAAGGCAGGCAGTAAACAAACCTCGGAAGGCTCGGCCCCAGAGACGGGAGCGCAGCCGCTCCCTGCCAGGGAAGTCAATAATGACAGGCAAGCAGAAAGGAAGGAGCTGGAACAACAAGAGTCATTAGTGGAAACTTGTTGTTTGTGCTAATTAGATCATTATCTGGAAACTGTTATTGATGTTGCCATTTCAGCTCCTGCTGCTGTTCACAACTTTATTTTACCCGTGTCTATTGACTGCCCACGCTCTTCCATGTCCTACAGGAAGGGCTGGCGGTGCCAGGTGAGAGGAAGAGAGGAAAGGACTTGTACACCTGTAAGATTTCTGCTAGCACAGCTCCTCATCACGTAAATAATATTGATGCAGGCCCTGTACATGATCAGATTTCCCCACTCGTGGTATGAGCCATAATTGAATAACCTCAAACATTTGATTTTTTTGTCACATCTTCGAGGAATGAAGCCTGAATAACAGAGCTCCCAAGTTGACTGACTTTGATTTATTACAGTCACTGTTACTCCTCCTGGAAACCACAGTCCTCCCTCACCCCCTGAGTGAGGTGTGCTGGGGGACCTGGGCTGATGAGAGGACAAACGTGAGGCTCAAGACTCCAAACTACAGATCAGGGATCTGGGTTTGCACCCATAACTCACATTCCCACTTTTTCCTGCTTGTTCACTGGTGTATCTGACCCTGACCTGCAGAAGGGCTTTTGTACTTCCACTGATGAGGTGTAGGAAGAGGGAAAATTGCATCACATCACCATAACACACTTTTGGTTTTGTCCTTTTTTACAATTTCATACCAGTTCTGCACTACACCTGCAGTGAATTGTAGAAGAATCAGAGCACTGTGTCCTCCTGCATCCCTTGCTGTGCAGCCAGGAGCCACTCCCAGTCCCTACCACTTGCTTTGTCTGGGACAGTGGTGAGGAATGGGAATACTGGGAAACCCCAGCAGGTGCGAAGCCACCCTGCCTTCAGCCTCCCCTGCTGTCCCTCCCTGAGCTCTGCTTAACTCACCAACTCACCCTGCTGCACGAAACAGAAACGTGCTCGAATAAATCACCTGCAAGTTAAAAGCAGCCATTAGCCATTAGCAAACACCACAGGCCCACGGGCCAGGGTAATTCAATGTGATATGCTTGGGCATGCAAGGTAATAGGTTCCAGCTGAATACCATGTGATACAATCTCTTCAATGCGGGGTTAAATGAGGCTGAGACAGAGAGCAGATGGATTTATCTGGGTAGTGCTGATGATTTTTTGTGTGTGTGCTTAAGGTGAAGTGAAGGTAAGTAAGGCAGAAATAATCGGAGAGAAAAGCAGGAGCTGGGCTGCTGGGGCAGGGATAGCAGGAGGGACCTCATCCTGCTGGAACAAACCCAGCGAGCAGGAGGATGCTCTCAAGGCACTACAGATGGGAACAGCCAGAGAAAAATAAATACTTTATCAATCTCCCCTTACGGAGGAACAACCAGAGGGCAGAGCGGGACAAGTGAAGCGTGGCTGGGCAGATGTAGACACCTCACTGATGAGGTGCCAGCAGGATTTAGGAGCCCAAACACCATCTCTCATCCACCCAGGACCTCTGCAGCAGGAGAAGGGACCAAATTGGTCCCATGCCCAGGCACAGCACTGCCCTCCCTCCCCGTGGAGAAAGCTTTTGGAACCCTCACCAAGGCAGGGACATGAGCAGAGCTATTACCTAAAAAATGCAAGGGCTCAGCACATTTGGGCTACACACAAGACTGCAGGGAAGGGGAGTTGAAATTCTGGACTCACTTGCCTCAAATCTTCATTAGATGTTGCTTTATTCTGATTTCTATCCAGAGAGGAATACCAGACCCAGTGTCTGATAAGGAGAAAGATTTCACTGGTATACAATATCCATATCACGTATGTCATAAATGGAATAATGAGTGCTGTGATATTCTCTGAAAAGAATATATAGAAAAGTGCTATTAAAACCCCAACCTTTCATTTATTGTGTCTGTAGCTAGAGAGGTACCTCAGGATTAACAGATTATCAGTGCATTAGCATTCATGTTCTGGATAAAGTGTCTCTGGCCATTTACATGGGCACAGACTGGTAACTCAAAGGCTCTATGAAATTGGATGCTAAATAATATCCAGAGGAAATTGAATTAGACAGGAGGGAAGAGAAATGTGACTGCCATTAAGTCTCTAAAGAACATTCCTGGTTTATCCCCTCCCCCCTCTCTGAGAATAATATGGCATTCAATTTTCCAATTATATAAATACATGAACACTGGATTACCAGAGGCAGATAATTGAATATTTTGACTATTCTACAAGGGACCCTTCATATCTGAAGTGGGAGATGAATGGGCTGTGCTGCATCAGCCTGTGGATGCTCGGGCTATAAAAACCTCTACGAGATCCAGAGAGTGTAAAGATCTCCAGCACAGAGAGAGATCTTATCAGTGTTCAGTATACAATAGTTAATTTATTCCACTGATATCAGGGTAAGTTATACAATAGCAAAACCTGGATAATTTAGGCCACAGATTGTACTACTTGAAAGGTGCAAGGAAAGGCATTCACGGCCGCAGCATTTCCAGTCCGGCTCCTCTGTGACTCTCTTTCCAGGACATCAATC
The DNA here is from genome assembly GCF_001715985.3 of Manacus vitellinus. Taxonomy (NCBI): domain Eukaryota; kingdom Metazoa; phylum Chordata; class Aves; order Passeriformes; family Pipridae; genus Manacus; species Manacus vitellinus. The sequence goes on along the minus strand of NW_021940039.1, from coordinate 1,864,725 downwards.
ACCAGATGAGAGGAACTGTAAGCTATTTTCCAGTAACACACTGCCAATCACAAGACAAATGTCAGATGTCACAAAAGGAGAAGTAACCATCTTTCAACTTGTGAATGTCTTCAAATATATTACAATGAAAGTGCGAAAAAAAAATGACCCTTTCAGCTTCATTTGTTCTGACAGATGCCAGACCTTGGAGTTTGGCATTTTATCTTCATACTGCAATAATCTTTATGAAACTCAAACAAGGCTGAGGGCAGTGGCATTAGTCTACAATTGTCCTCTTATGTACAATACATAACATTTCAAACAGTCTGGCCGTTGAACTAAAAAAGATCATCTACTTCTATTTTACTGGTGGTACAGGAGAAGATAAAGAGAAGGGACCCCACACCTGAGATTAACACATGCTGGGGATGAGTTATGTGTGGGCTCAGCCTGACTCCTGCATTGCATTGCCATGCTGCTATTGCCACTTGGGAGAAACACATGCTGCTGAAACTGAAACCAGGGAAGAAACTCAAAACACTCCCTGAAGTAAAAACTCACTCAGTGCCACGTGTGCATTTAGTCCATGACATGAAATGGGGGGGCTCCCCCTCACTGACACTGTGCTTCCTGAGTGGACACGTTTCTGGTGCACCAGCACTGGGACATTCTGACCTGGAGCTCAGGGAATGTTCTCCAGTCCAGAGCTCAGTGCCCAGCTTAGAGCTCTGCCATTTCTGACAGGATGGAGGACACTAAAACATAAGCAAAGTCATTAACATTAAAGAGGAGAACAAAGGAGGAAAATCAAACTCAGATGTAGCCATACATAATAGTAATAAAATATGAGACCACAAAGAGTTTCACTGAACAGCCCTGAAGTTCCCAGTTACTCCTGTCCTTATTATACGTGCCCTGTTATTCCAGCCAGTCTCTGTTGTGCTCAGCCCCCCTAAGGAGCATGGGAAGTTATGGTTCATTTCCTGAAAAATAAAAGATTCCTCTGTACAATTCCAGTGGTATAGCCCAGCAGTTCTGACACAATATCCTATTAAACAATATAGATCTAATTTTTACAGGCTTACACTGTTATTTAAGGGAAAAGAATTAAGAAAAAGTGCAAAGACACACAAAAATTCTGCTCTAGATGATATTGCAGGTCCCAATAGGGTAACAAACATGCAAATGGCAAAAAATAAACAAACCTAGAACACAGTTAGTTTAGGTTAAAGTCAGTGACAGGACTGGTTTCACTGGAATTTAAACTGCACAGCTTTCTGCAGAAGCAGTACCGAGTCCCTGAAGACAAAACCTCAACTTGATTCACCAAATTTGACTTGAGGAAGTAAATTTTTTTTCTGTGAATAAGTGTGAGCTTATCAGTTCTGTGGAAGCAAAAGGATAAATAGCTTTAGTTTTTCTTTAAAAAACTAACAGTACTTGTCATGGCAAAGACATGTACAAAGAAGTAGAAGCCAAAATAGGATTTCAGTGTTTTAAGTCTGTCTTTAAAAAATAAGTACATAGACAATGACCAAATCTGCATCGATTCCAGCGTGTACAGTCAAGCCATTGAAAGAAGAGGGTCAAAGCCTGAAGTCTGACCACAAATGTAATTCCAGGTTTCAGTTTTCCAAAGTCTGGTATTTGAGACTGCAGCTCCTTCCTTGGTTTCTGTGACATGTCCTGTGCTCCCAAAGCAATGTAATTCCTTTGACACGAGTGTGCCTCTCCACCAGTGCAGCCAATCCCATGGTGCTGGTTCTCCTCTGGTGTTTTGGTCCTCCCCTTCCTGCCTGGTCTCCACGCACTCAGGAGGAAAGCACAGCGTGTCACGGGAGGGGCACCCACAGAGAGGTCAAGAAACAGCCATTGCCAAGGTCATTATTTGAGAATGGCAGCCTGCAGAAGACTTTTCGAAGACCGTAAATAAAAACCAGCTGAAATAAATAAACAGCTGTGACTCTCAGATGGAGGAATGCAGTGCCTGTGTCTCCCCCAGCAGTTCAGGGACACAGCTGGGAAGGAACTCCCCGTCCTGTCCCGCCTAATTGCGCTGGGTTCTATAATCTGCCAGTTTGGAGGCCGTGGCCGTGCGGCTCAGGAGGGCTGGAGCAGCTGGGCTGAGGTGCAGCCCCTCGGCCTGGCAGGGCCCCCCCGTGCCCCCCCGGCGCTCCGGGACCCCCCAGCCCCACAGCAGGCGCTTCTCGTCCAGGGCAGCCAAGTGGCACTCACAGAACTCGATCAGTGACAGCACCTGCTCGTGCAGAGGGAGGGACTTGTACTTCTTCTGAGCCAGGCAGAAGAAAGCTTCCACAAAGGCCTGCAGACACATTCCTGCAAGGAAAAGGGGGTTCAGAGCGCAGCGTTCCCTGGCATTCTTCAGGCATAATTCCACCTCCTGTTCCGTGTGGCAGCAAGACCAAATGTGTATGTGCTGGGTGTGGACTCTACAGTCGTCCTAGTTAACACCTTCTCATTTAAATGGCAGCCCTCCAGAATGCTCAGAAAGAGCCAGGTTATATTTGTATGTCACACACAAGAGCTCACAGAGTGTCTCAGTCAGGGTGAGCCCAGCCTGGGCTATGGACAGTGATATTCCCTGTCACTGAGGCAGTTTACTCAGCCTCAGGAATCCAGAGGCAAACTAGTACAGCAACAACCCATCTTAAGACATTGTACCATTAAACTGCTGTGATATCAGCCTTGATTTCTGCTGCCTCAATCACCAAAACCAAATCAGACACACAGGAACATGCTGAGCACCAAGGAAAACAATCCAGTTGGAGAGAAAAGCAAGTCTATGGCGACAACTGCATCGAGTCTTTTCAACCCTGTGTTTTCAGAGATGGCCCTAACCCAAAGTTCACAGCAGTGTGCCATTTCAGTCTGCAGCACTGTAAAGATAACCCCATTACCAAGTATCACCTCCTAGAGATGTGAGTTCATTTGAAGTATTACTTCCCCTCTGCACAGGTACGAACCCTTGTGAAGGTGAGGAGGCCAATCTGTTCAGCCAAACCCAGCAATTCCACAACAGTGCTTTTGTTTCAGCTGAATGAAAAACAAACAGCTGAAAGTGTGCAGTGCCAAAAAATGTCTCTGCTATAATAAAACTCTGCCCCTTCACAAACAAAAGTCCCCTGCAGAAGCCACATGCTGCAGAACAGACTCTTCAGGTGTTGTTCCATCACATCTCACTAATAACACATTACCACAGCCAAGGGGAAGAGGGGCTGTGTATTAACACTAATTATTGTATTTAAAACCTCGAAGTAATACCCACTCAAAATCTTAATTAAGAAGCCAGACCCCAATTGGTTGTGCAGAATGGCAGCCACAAGGCACAGTTAGAGCTGCTTTGTGCTTTAACTGGCTCTCCCAGTTTGAACAGACGCTTAAGAAGATTATTTTAGGACGAGATATTGAAAGGTTTGGGGTTTTTAACTTAGTGTTGGCTTACTGATGCTGCAGGAAAGGCACCTTTTCAAAATATGACAATTAAATTCTGAAGTATAATTTCTCTCAACCAAGGCTGCAGCTGGGGTCGTTTACAATCTTGGCTGTAAAACAGCCTGCAAAAGAATTGTTGAGTTATCTGAAAGCAGCAGCTGCCAGCTCAGTAAATTTTTTTATCAGTCATGGTGAGCTGCAGGCAGGGAAACCACCTCTGGTAGCACACACACTTTCTCCCCCAGAAGTGACACTCATGTGAAGCATATCATGAAAAAAGTTAGAAGCTGCTGTTTTAGAACAACAGAATTGTGACTGTCATGTTTAGAGCTGGGAGTGGGCCAAACACAAAGCCAACAGGAACAGGTGGGTACTTTGTGTTTTAACACCTAAAAAACATCTGGTTCACTGAGACTGTCACTAAATCTCTTAATTTCTGAAAGCCTGAAGATTCAGTTCCATGCCTACTACTTTTGCTAGTGAAATTTTATCAGCTAACCACAGAAAAGACAGACCCACCCTGAACTGCTAAATGCAAATACTTGTATTTTACACACCTGTGAAGGTGAGGTGACCCTAATCTACCTGAAGTAGTACTGCCCTGAAGGGTAACTGCCACAGAACTAACCATAAGAATTGGCTGTACACGTTCATGCCTCAGGTGCACATGCCTTGTTCCCATTTTATTGAATGTCTGAAGTGTGCTTAAGCTACCAAAATTGGAAAAAATAACCCCAAAATCCAGTATCCATAGTTTTGGAATACAAACCTGTGTTACCTGATTCTTTGTGGTCAATTCCCATGCTGTTCCACCTCCTTGTGATATCAATGTATAGGATATCTACAGCAGCCATTGAAAAATTGCTGTTACTCAGTTTGCAGTTTCTGTTAAAAACAGACAAAATAAAGAAGAGATCCTGATTACATCCAAACTCACAAGTAAGGAAAAATTCTGCAAGGGCAACTGGGAGACTATGTTTGCAGACCCACTGTAACCTGCTCAGTCTAATAACAAACACAGAGCAGATATCAAACAGACCAGTGCTCATTAAGTGCTCGTATCTGAAAGACAACAGGCCCAAACTCGGAATATTTCAATTAAAAATATGACCTGACTGTTACACAGAGATTTCTCCCAGGCTACTGCCAGTACTCTGAGGCTGTAACAGAATGGAATTAATTGGTCCATTGTGAACCACCCCCAAATCTGCACAAGGCAGAGTTTGCACAGTGAAATACTCTTTTATTTGTCTGATTGATTCTGTTTGAAAAGGGGTGGAGGAAAACTTTCAGGCACAGCATTGCTTCTCCATGCCTGAACACAGAAGGGATTTACCCTGGTGGTACTGAATGCCTGGAGAGCAGCAGCAGCCTGGATGGGCTGCTGGGGCTGTGGAGATCTGACCCTCCTGCGTGCGGGTCCGCAGTGCGGTGCTGATCAGAAGATGGAACTGGATGTGTGTCCAGGATTTCCAGATGTCTGGCAGCCTGGCTGCCACTAGTGCACATGCCAAAGATCTGCCCAAAACTTCTAGCCAGAAAAGAAAAACAAAACAAAACAAAAAAACCACCCCAAACCTGGATAACTGAAAAGGCTCTTGCCCTACAAACCTCAGCAGAGCTCCCTTAAAACAGAGAGCAAGATCTGGCCTAGACAGTCCCAACAAATCTCAGGCAGCACCCAAGCAAGGACTAGAATCACATTCAGTGTTTCCCTTTCAGTTATTTTTTTAGGATTAAGAAAATATTGAAGAAGGATAGATTTTGATTAGCCAGAATTTGCGTGGACAGTCTGTGCAAGCATTTGCCCACACACTTGTGCCCACACACAAAATCCTGCTTGTGGAGCATTTTATTCCTGAAAAGTGATACAGCTCACAGAAATGTGACCTTCCTTCTGAAATGAGCAGCAATGACAGCACTTCAGAAAAGGGCCATATAGCTGGTATAGATCCTCTGGGAGGAAATAAACAAAATATCTGCCAATAATAAAAGGTTGAATTTAACATGCATTAAGAAACTGCAAATCCTATTTCGTTGAGATAAGACAATTTATTTGAATATTCTTAAAAGGAAGTGCTGGCATTTATTCTGTGTTCCTGACAAGTGCCAAAATAAGGCTGGATTAAACAACAGAAAATACAGAACTGGATGCAATCCTGTGCTGGTCTGTGGATAGAGCAGATGCCTTCAGTCATTTTCTATATATTGTAATTTGTATAAACCAAATTGTTTATATTCATTCCTGAATGCTAAATGCATCTGCATAGAAACAGGATCTGTGTTTTAAGAGTACATCTGCTGCTGCTGCTCATTTCTTTTGTCATAGTCAATCAAAGACAGAAAATGAGATATTTGGACCATGACTCGAACAGATATACCCATAAAAAACAACGAAAAAACCATCCTAAGTAAAAAGAATGTGAAAGAAATAAATTGAGTTCCTTGTCACTGCATGGTGCAATTTCACAATGCAAATCCTTCGTGCACAGTGCATCAGGAACTGGCATTTGGGAATCCTCCCCGCGGGCTGGGGCGCACGGCTGTGCCCCCACAGCCGCCACAATCACATCAAGTGACCCAATTTCAGTTGTCACTGTCTCACAATGGTATTTCTCCGACTTACTGGGAACGTGACATGTTGACGAAGGCTGCAAATTGTACCTGCTCAAGTATCACTGATCTGCTGTCAAATAAAGGCCCCACTCCCCACCAGACAGGGATTCATAGGTCAGGTATTTCAGGAGCTCGGAATGACAAAAATGTATCTATTTTACAATAAAACAGGCAGTGTTAGAAGGCATCACAAAACCTATGGGGCACCAGTACTAGGGCCAGCTTTCATCCAACCAACCTTATAAAGGTCCGGAAACCCGTCGGCCCCAGCTTGGTCGTGCCTTTGACCCCCAGGAAGCGGATGAACAGCGCGGCCACCCTGTCCACGAGCCGCAGGTAACTGAACTGCTTGGCGTACTTGGGGAACACCTGCTTGAGGCACAGGGAGGGCAGGCCGGCCTCGGGGCTCCGGGGACCGTCCGGCTCCGGCCGCTCGGCCGGCACCGCATCCGGCAGCGACTCGCTTGATTCCGGCACGTGCTCCAAGCGCGGACACCTGCGGCACAGGATCACAGAGGGGCTTGGGTTGGCAGGGACCAAAGCTCATCCCATTCCACCCCACCTCCCACTGGAGCAGGCTGCTCGTGGTACCCGTGGTACTCGTGCCACCGAGTCACCGCTGCACGGGTGGGACCCTCACACTGCGGGTCACAAAGCACCCGCTCTGCTCACAATATTATAATGTTGCAGAACAATATTGCTACAAAATTTTAAACTAATGCCACTTCTTTTGTATCCACACTTACATTCACTGATGTTGAATGTCTATAAACATGATCGCTTTTGAGACAAAAGTCTAAAAAATCTTTAAAAACAAATAGCAAATCTTGGGCAGTGCTTTGATAAAGTCCCTCTTTGCTGCAGATAGCAAAGTAGAAAAATGATGTTATTTTTGTCATTAGCTGAGTGAAGCTTAAAGTAACAAGTTATTAGTTTTGTTCCTGCTCACGTAAGATCGGATGGTGGTTTCACTGCCATCAAACACCTGCCAAAAGAGTGAGAGGATGTACAGCCAAGACACAACAAGCACGCAGGCTTCTATTTTTAATCTTAAAAGGTCTGTTCGTGAATCTAAAAATTCAAATCTTCAGCCAGTTGAACCAGACCTTGACCAAATGTGAAACCTTGTCCTCAGCAGGAGAGAGGGTTGTGCTGTTTGGAACATAATCTCGTTTTAATGACGCCTGGAAGCCCTGAACCATTTCTCATTCTAAATTCAACAGCGTTTTGGATTGTACATTATTCATTCACTGTTAATGTATTTAGTTAAAAAATATAAAGCTTTACTTTAAAAGGCACAGAGCTGAGGAAATTTCATTTTTTATAGAAAACACTAAAGAGACTGTTAAAGGCATCAGCTTCAGAGGAATGAATTCTGGCCCCAGCGCTGCCTGGCCATGGAGTGAGGCTGGAGCCTTCTCCATCCCCCCTACTCATTGAAACAGGACTTGTGGAACAACAGCTCCTCATCTGCAAACCTGTGCTTTCTTCACAAATCTGTACCTGAAACACCTCTTAAATTCATATTTCTTATTAGAAAAGTATCAGTAGCTTTTTTTGTGTGCTACTGCAAGTCTCATTCCTTTCCACTTATACATTGGGAAAGTCTGTAAAATATTTAAATCAGAACAAGAAAACTTAATTTAGTCTTCACTGCCAAATCTTGTATTTCCATTCAGTGAAAAAAAAAAAAAAAAAAAGAATATACTTCTTCATTTGCTTTTGAGGGTTACTGCTTTTATAAAGTTTAATGATTTGTTTTCATTCTTTAGCCTCCTCCTCCAAGATTTCCTTACGTTTCCTTTTCTAATGCACTAGAGCTTAATTAATATGACCATATAATTTGAATTCAAGTGAAAGGTGTATTTTACACTTTTATTGAAACTCAGACTTTTCAAAGCAAACCTGCACAGGAGCTTGTCCACACCTGCATTATGAACTGATACACAGACTTGCCTGTTCTGCACACTCACCTTCACTGACTTACACTGATTATATTCAGGTACAATTCTCCACTGCTACCACAGGCACTACCTCAATGCAAGTTTATTCTCTGTATTATTCAGTTGGTATGCCCCCACCTCAATGTGGTCTCGACACAACTAATGAAGACAAACTGCCTGGGTAGGTACAGCCAGGCACAGTGTCTATAAATACAGAATTTTCCTGTGATCTGCATGTCTTTGTAAGGAATCAGTGCACAGCCTTTTTTTTGCCCCAGCCCTTAGACAAATTACACTCCTTGCAATGCACCATTACGTTTTCCCCTGCATTTCACTGCCATCTGCCATCCCCACACCATACGGGTGAGGGCCATGACAGAACTCCCCAAGGGTCACACAGTCAAAGACCAGCGTGAGCTCCTTCCTCAGAGCAGAGCAGAAGAGATGAAAAAAGAAAAAGGAGGGGAAAAAAAGCACGGAGAAGGAGAGATTGTGTGAAGAGTGCAAGAGGAAGGAGCCACAAAGAGCAGATATACAGCTCCAAGTCCAGCAACAGTGAAAATGTGAGGGGGATTTTCATCTCCATGTCTACCTTTAACTCATTATCAACTGGAAAATACAGAAGTACACATTTTTGTGATCTTAACCTGTCATAGAATCCCAGAATGGTTTGGGATGGAAGTGACCTTAAAGACCATCCAGTCCCACCCCTTGCCACGGGCAGGGACACCTTCCATAGCCCAGGTTGTTCCAGCCCCGTCCAACCTGGCCTTGGACACTTCCAGGGGTGGGGCAGCCACAGCTTCTCTGGGCAACCTGTCCCTGGAGAAGTCCTGCAATGGGGTTGTGGAGGAGGGACCAGAAACTCCCCAGCTCCAGAGAGAGAATCCTGCCCGGGTTCCCTCCATTAGCTCCTCTCTCACAGAATTCCCAACAGGCAAGGGGAGGAGAAGGAAGCTGAGCCCCACACTTTAAAGCTGCTCGTTAGAATTAATTGTTTTGACTGACATAGCTGAGTCAGGCAAATGAATGAAAGGTCAAATATAAGGTAATGCTTCTGTTGCCACCCAGAAAAAAGCAAAGCTTAATTTACATACTAATGTCTGACCTCAATACATTAATTTCTCTAATTCTGCAGCTTATGACAGATCTTTCTTTAGAAATGATCAACTGTGGAGAAAATATTAACTGCAGCTTTAAAAAAAAAAAATTAAATTTTAATAAAGCTTGTGGAAATGACATCTAAGACTACTTATACATGATTACTAATTTATTAATGTTTCCGCCATCTATGTTTTATCCTTTTCATTCTGACCAGCCTTAATCTTTATGCAAATACAAGTTGCTAAGGGACAAACAAATTTGCAACTACTAATTAAGGGCTTCAAAATTCACAGCATTTTGTATACTTGCACATAAAATTTCACTCTCAAATTCTCAGTCAACTGGGGTAAGAATCACAATATTAATATTTCTAAGAATGCTCACTTGCTATATTTTACATTTAGGGCATTGCTAGAAGTATAAATTAAGCAATTTCAGTATCAGCTTACAACTGCTTACCTAATAAAAGAAAATATTATGTTCTGGATTCTGAAGCTATAATTATTCCCTCAGCTGAGCCTCTATTCTCCAAGCAAGGACTATGTTAACATAGTTAAAAGCAAAGAATATTTTGCATGACAAATCTATCTATCCACCCATTTATCACCACAGAATATGGACCTCCCAAGGAACAGATCTGTGTTAGTACCTGGAGCGTGTAGCTACGAAATGTTTGTGTTCTCATTCACAGAAATAAATCATTTAGGAAACCAAGGCAAAGCCTGAGCAGTGTCTCTGCATTATCAGCCATTCATGAATTTGCTTTTATGAACTAATCCCATTACTTTTATTAACACAGACTTCCAGCACTCCCAGGATGTCATAGCAAGAACAGTTTCATGGTTTGCCTGCACGTTGTGTGAGTAATCAGCTTTTGTTTTGTTCCGGCCACTGGTGAAGTGTCATTTGAAGAAACTGAATATTCATCCCCTCTTCGCCCTCTGGCAAAGTAAAAAAACATCAATAGCACAAGTATTTCCTCCTTTCAAAATAATAACACAGTTGTACAAAGATAAAAGTATTAAAACAATGTTAAACCCACAGAGTAAGAGATTTTTGACGTTATGTTAGAAAAATTATTGCTCTTACATAGAGTTATTCAACACTTGGAGAATGCTTTGAGGCAGGCAAAGCAAGCCCAGTGAAGAGTCCATATTTCAAAGAGCAGAATCCATCAGATTAAACATAAGGATTGATAATCACCATGTTGTTGGCAGACAACAAACTTCTGATCATACCAAATACATTTTGAAAACACAGCAGCTGTTCTGTCTCTGGGAAGCACAAAGTGCTGAAAGCAGAATTTCAATCTCTCTCTGAGAGAAAAGGACCCATATCTCACTTGGAGAAATAAATTGGGTAAATCTCTTCCCTTAGATTTTAATGTTATTGTGAGCACGACCAGCCGAACTTCCCTTGCAGCTTCCAGGTCTGGAACGGTGTTCACTGCGGAAGGGAGAGTTGGCAAAGGCATTTTAGGTGAATCCATGGATCAATTAAAAATGTATTCCATAGCTTTGGCATTTGCTTAACAAGACCAAAACAATTCATCAGACTCCTGGAAAAGTTAAACCCCTGCAGCCTGTCAGAGCCATCACAGCAGCTCTCACCCGCAGCGTCCGCCCCTTCCAGGCTTCCCATTCCTGTCCCAGGAGTGTTATTTCCTTGCCATAGCCATCAGTTCCCTTTTGGAGAGGGATGGTTCACTGCCTCTTCAGATTGATGGATTTATTATAAAAATAAACACTTCTCATTAAAGATTAAATGGCTTTTGGCAGAAAACAGACGAGTGGAAGTTTGCAGCCTTCGCACGGTGTTAATGAGCCTTTCCAAGATGCAGGAACTTGGCGTGGATCCTGATCTGCTCCACACCGAGGACACAAAGCCATGGATGAGAACATTACTGACAATTCCATTTCATATGCAGAGAAGACTGGAGCTCTGGTTTGAGAGATTTCTGTAGCCTTCCCTAACACGTAGTTTAAATCATTAAAGAAGAAATGCATCTGAGGAATCTCAGGTGCTGAAAAAAACCCCAGCTATTTCCTAATTATTAATTGAGTTTACTTTACTTCCAACATTAAGAATAATGGTGATAGCAGTCTGTATTAGCTACATATTTATTACTTTTAATGTAACAGAAGCAGTGAATGCTTATGCTATTACCTGTCAGCTGTGAGTGCTGCAGAAAATATGGCATTACTGTAATAAAATAATGGATAAGCAATGCATATCCTGCACCCAAAGACTTCATTCCACTGTAGCAAAAAATTATAATAGAACAAAGATCATTAAATATAGTCCCTGATACTTTATTTTTTGTGGAGGGAGCTGTTATTATTCCTAGTAGATTTATTTGTGTTCACTATTTGCTTTCAAGGTACTTATGTGCCTCATTATTTCTCCAGAGTTTCTTTTGTTACTTTAGAAAAATGTTTCTGTAAAATAATAATACAGGATAGTGCAAAGGCAAACCAGTTTTAAAGCCTGGGAATACACTGAAATTAGACCACCAAGTGTCTTACCAGAGAACAGAAAAAGAACTAAAACCCCAGGATATTTCTTCCCATGTGGAAATTATTCTTAGAAAGCACTTGTGCTTATGCTGGGACAGAAAAGGAGCTTTATCCTGTCATCCAACGGAGCAGAAAGCAGCAGTGCAATTGCATTTTATCAGCCTTAATCCTCCTATTAAAGCAGGTGAACTCTCATACACAAAATAACACTCCTGATGATTACACTGCTATTAAGTCATGTGGCTTTATGCTTTCATTTTGTGGCAACTGGGTGCTAGGCAGTTTTATTGCTTTCTCAGTTTTTCAGAGACTAGAGACCAATTATTACTTAAAAATAAGCCAATCATCTCTCTTGCTAAAAGATGACTAGCAGCAGAAGTTAAATTATAGAGAACATCACTGCCCCCAATACATTAATTTCTGTCACTCTGTCACTGTAAAAATTTACAGCAGATATAATCTCTTTGAAGGGGGATCAAGTCATAGAAAGTACAAGCCTAGTTTTAAATAGAATTTTAATTTTAATGAAAGCTTCAGGGAATGATGTTTATGCTGCTTATCTTTCATACCTGGTGATTAAGTTAATTTATACTTAATGGAAGAGGATATTTCTAATCCCCAGACAGGCTCAACATCTGTCTGTGACTATGTTTTTGGAAGCCTTAAGCTGCTTGTGATTGATGTAATAAAACCAGGATCCTGCAGAACTGACACCTGAAGGATATCTGTAAGAGGGAAAATGTTATTTTTCTGCTCAATGCCTCCGCATAAGCCGAGCCAAAATCCCAAGCACTTAATTCTGCTGTCCCTTAAAAACCTGCTTTGCACTCCCTCACCATTATTCGAGTATAAACAGGGGAATAAGCAAACAGCTCTCAAATGTGTTTATGACTGAATATTCATACTCATTATGTGCAGTACCTGAGAGCACTAACTTTCTGATGGCCTGAAGCTAATGAGAATAATAAAGCTCCTGTAAAAATCAGTGAAATAAACCCCATTTTTTGTTAATTTTTCATTCCATGCCTATTTAAGACAAAATGTTAGCAAAAATAAATGCTTGCATTTACCTTATAATTACAACAGGGGAAAAAAAAGTATTGAAAAGCAGTAAACATCTTGCCAGGAAAAGATATAATTTTCAATTTTGTCCCAAGAAATCACAGTATTCATGTTGAAGAAAAAAAAAATTGGTATTTCCAGCTGTCATGTATATCCACGTTATTTTAAATTCTAATTCTGAGAAGGCATCTGCACATAAGAACTTTCCATTGGCATTCAGGGATATAATCCACGCATGAGCATTCATTTATTCCATTTCCCTGTTATCTTTTAAACACTGGGAAGTGGCCCAGGAGCCCCACTCCAAGGAGGGATTTGGTTCTTTAACAGTGAGGTGATGCACCTTAGTCTGCCCTTGGCTGATCGATTGGTTCTTACACCTTCCAGGCTGCAGGAAATCTGATTGTTTTAAATCAATTTGTTCAGGGGTTGTGCCACCCCTGAGAGAACACAAAGCACACCCTGAGACTCCACAGTCACACAGGGAACTGGGAGATGGAACTGAAACCAAGACAAAGTATTCCAGGCTCCTCCCACAGATTTTATGCAAAACTATCACAGTTGGTCACAGTTTTAGTGACATATAAACACAGGGATTGTAAAGATGGCAAGGAGGCAGGTAAGAAATAAGACATTTTTATACTATATACATGTAGCCATGCTGTATATACAGACATAAATGCACACTATATACACTATATTTTCTCTTTACAGTATGTACTTGGACACTTATGCTATGAAAACTATCTGGTGGGAAGCAGTTTAGTATGGGAGAGATCACAGAAAATTAGAAGTTACTGGAGTTTATACACCGACTGGAAAAATTAATTTAAAGGCAGAGTTGCTTCTGCACAGCACAAACACACTTGAGAAGGTAAAAGGGGAAAATGTCAAATTAAATAAACATATATCCTTCATTTTAGACAAGGCAATTAAGGTAATACCCAAAAATCAGATTTAATTCAAGAAGCATTTAACTGCAGGTTAATAATGGAAACTGTGCACATACAAAAGCCAGGGAAAAGCTCTGTAGTGAAAAGTGCAGCTGAATCACTACTCCTGCAGTAAAATACCACCCAAAAACTAGATTATGTTAACAAGCCAGGGGGTACATAGAGGTGAAGATGATTTTGCTGATAGAAGGAACTCAGCTCAAATGATTAACATATTAAAGTGTCAGGAAAAAACAGTCTGCACTCCAGCCTAACTATTAATCACCTCCCCTGTATGAACACGGAAATTCAGTGAACCCCTTTGGACAGGGAAGGTACAGGCAGATGTTGCCTCTGCCCCAGACTTTAGGAGAGAGAAAAGAAGTGGTTTTAACTTCAAACCACAGCAGTTTTCTTGTGTTGACAAATAAAGAAGAAATTATAGGGGGGGTGGAAGGAGATGATATTTAACGTGCCTTCCAATCCAGAGCATTCTATGATAAAATGTACTGCACTTTCAGAACTGGTGGATGTTTGGTCACTGAGGGCAAAACAACCTGAGCCAAGTGCTGGAAATTATCTGAAAATTAAGCTAATGTTCAACACAAACCCACTAACCCTTTTCAGGCTGAGGAGATGTCAGCCTTGAAGGCTACATACAAGAAGCCCTGAATGGTGGAAGTAACATCTAAGAACATCAAGGACTTCTCTACAATATTATTTTTGCAAGCAGAGGTTATAGGAAAAGGTGAATGGCCTTAACTACCACAGTAATTTCACCCTCCCAAAGGTGCAGATAGCTGACTCCACCAAACACTTCAATAAGCACCTAATTACTTGATGAGTAAGGTCAAAACTGCTATTGTTTTACATCCAATGCAACTTGAGCAAATCTCTGACCACATTTAATCTGCATTCTCAGTGGCTGCAGCTGAGGCTTCCCACCAGCAACGCCTGGATACAGCACACATCTGTATGCAGCACAGCTCCCAGGCTGGCTTTGAACTATTGCTGACTTTATGGTTTAAAAAACAAAACAAAGCAGCACAAAAGCAGGTTCCTTTGTTAGAATTCAGCCAGAGCAGGTGCAGACACCAAAGGAGCTGCAGGATCCACGCGGGCAGTTCGGGAAGGAGGCAGTTCAGGGAAGTCAAAGGGCTCCTCCTGCCCCAGTCAGTGCTGCTGGGACAGTGCTGAGGGACACAAACCACATCCAAACCTGCCTCGAGCCACATTCTGTTACCATCAAGACTCACTTACAATCTCTAATCAAATAACTGAATATAAGATATATTTAGACCCACTGCCTGACATTGATGCCATGTGGAAGGACACTAAGCTGCCACCCCACTTTCCTGAGCTTTTTCTTTTTGGGCAAACCTCAAAGATTTCAGCAACTCTTGTGGCTGCAGGACAAAGACTAGAGGAAAGTGACATATTTTTCCTTTTCTCTGTATTTTATCACAAAGGTTTTCTTTTTATTTAAGAATCATTGTAATAGGAAAAAAAAAAAGCAAAAAAGCTTCTTAATGATCAACTTAAAATGTAATATGGTGTGAATGTCTAAGAGATGTAATTGCTCCAGCATGTTTTGATACATTCAAATGTTTGGAAAGTTCAGATTTTATGGAGATATTTGTGACAGGTCACATTCCTCAATTTATCTCCAGTGCTTCCTCTATCACTCACGAGAGATTTTAAAGAGCAAAAAGAAAAGGGATGTCAATAAAGAAGTAATTAGATTAGCTGCATCCCAAAACATTGTGATTCAAGTCTAATTGGACAAACTAGTCTCCATTCCCAATTTGATAACACAAACCCAGAGCTGGGCTCACCCCTGAGCCGGGGGCACTGAGCACACCAATTACTGCTCAAGCACACGACAGGTTTGGGCCAATTAATTCCACACTGCTGAAAATGAAACCTTTTCAAATCCTGCAACCCATATCAATTCTTGTCCATTAAAATTTCTAAATGAACTGGGCCTGTCATCAGCTCACTTGCTCAGTACATTGTAAGCACTTCCAGCTGTCCCTCAATATGGGGTCATTGCAAGAGCTTCAGAATTCACTGAATTCACTCTTTATGTGCAAGTTAAAATACAGCCTGTCCATTCAAGATGTGAGTGCTTGGAATACAATATGTGAGCAAACACAGACCTGCCTGCAAAACTGAACTATGAATAACAGCACTTTTTGCAATGGTGAAGGCTAAAATAGGAATAAATGTAAATTAATCTGTTGTCAAGTTATTTAATGCTGTGTTTGTGAGCATTCCAGTGATATTCCATAAGTTCCCCAGTTTATTAGTGAAGCATTGTAAAAATGAGAAGATGAAAATAACACTATCAAAGACTGACATCGAGAAAAACCCTTTTTAAATACTGAATATTCAAACAGCACATCATGCACCAAATTAGGATATTGGGGAGAAAAATACAGTAACTCCAAGCACTCTGTATGGGAGAAAACCTTAGTAACCATCAGGGATATTTCCTGAGGAGTGCAGAAATCAGATCTAGAGTGTTCCAGAGAAGAAAATGGAAGCTTTTCTGTAATATTTTTATGTAACAATACATAAACTGCCCTCCTAATACCATGAAGAATAACAACAGGCCATATCCTGAAGACTGTGAATTTAGAAGGACTGACCATGTAGAAGGACTGGCAATGCATGGGAGAAACAAGGCTCATCCTCATTTCACAGCAGGAAAATGGGAGCAGAAGGAAAATGTTCTGTCTAAAGGTCACTGAGTAAACCACTGAATCAGGAACAGAAATTGCATCTTGTGTGTCCTAGTTCAGAGTTATTTTCACAAAATCAACTTTTCCTGTAATGGTTTGATAGGGAAAAACACTGAAGTGAATTACTGATTCCTGCTGTATCTATGCTAGGGATATGGTCCTAGCTATTTTTTAAGAAGTATTATTATTACCCATTTTTAGTCATTTAAAACATTTCAGATTAGAGTCACTTATTAATTATCTTTTGTGTGTTATGACTGCTGCCACAGCAGATTCAAATTATTTGCCTCTGTTCTGCACTCAGTATTGTATTTTCTGTTGTTCTACTACAACACTCTTGTGGCACTGTCCTCTAAGTGCCTCTTAAAACTTATGTAGAACTATTCTGTCAGGCAAGCACTACCAGATCCCTCCCTTCCCTTCATGGAGGGACATGGGAGTTTGAGAATTTCCAATTGGGCCTGTCCTAATCAATAGGATAAAGCAGATATATAACTGGAAAAGCAAGAACAGAGAGCAAGGATCAAGATACCACAACATCTGCTTCAGAAAACTGAACTGAATTGAGGCCAGGATGAGAAATAGCAGTAGAAATAAATACTCTCCAAGTACAGAAAAACAAAGTTAACATCCCAGTAATGTGAACTGAAGGAACATTGACAAACATCACATTTAAAAGTCTCCCTCACATGTCTAACCCATCAAAAGCCGCCCGGGCTAATGGAACAGACAAGAATTGATAGTGGAGCTGGCAGGTCGCCTGATGAAGGAATAAAGCAGAAAGCCCTCTAGGAAAGAGAAAGGGGCTAATTCAATGTGCTTGCAAAGGGCTTTGCCAGAAAGAGCCTCAATATGAATGCTGGGTCATTTTGACTGATGGAGAAAAAAATTGTGTCAGCCTCCAAAATGAAGCAGAGGAGAAAGATCAATCTCCAGAAAGCCACACATATGAGTTTATTCACTCTCGGGCAGAAATAAGGCTTGGAATGAAGAGGTGGTGCTCGAGAGGCATTTGAACAGCTGCAAACCCCAGCAGATTTCCAAGGGATAGCAAAGGGATACAGGAATCAACCTCAAGCTCCAGCAAAAGTCAATTAGCAAATGGAAACCAAAGCACTGCTGCTGCCACAGCCGGGTTTGTTATGTGCTTATTTTGATAAGCTCTAAACTCACTCCATATAATGCAAAGGGCACTGACAGCCCTGAGTAATGAATCCCTGAGGAACAGAATCCAGTTGCTCACAGCAGTGGAAACTGAGATATGTTACAGCAAGCCTGAAGAACAGTCATTATTTTCCGATCAGTGATAGCTGCAGCACCAGCACCCTCCCATCCAGCCTCTCCATATGCCTGTGCACTGAGTTCCTGACCCTCTCAAACCACCCCTGTCACATAATCATAACCTCAGAATAGGGATAGTGAGATAAACACAGTAATAAATGGCAAGAATGACTTTATCATCAAAAAAATCTAGGATAATCATGCTCTTGAGACAGCTCTGCACAGTGTATTTTCATATTTCCATTAAACATGACACAAACATCAGGGGAGGTTATGAAACTGAAGAAAAATATCTGGAAAATAAATGGGATACAGCTGAACAGGTGATTTCCTGACTTTTTTTTTTTCTTAAGGAAGTACAAAACTGATCCTCGACATCAAGAAATTAAGAACAGCTCTAGGATTTGGAAAATGTCTTTGGAACATACAAAAGAGATCCTTTACTGCAAGGCCTTTTTAAGTAAAGACCTCTTGCAGTTTAGTGACAAGGTCAGAGCCATCGGTCACGAGCACAGCAGGTGACATCTCCTGTAGAAGCTGCCACTGTAAAATAAGTCACATTTAAGTCAGAATGTCTGTTCAGTAGAATGCCCAAAAATTAATTCATGTTTTCATTAAATACAGATGACATTCTCCCCCCAGAAACTATTAATTTTGTCCTCTATCAGAGAAAGAAATCATTTAAAGTGAGAAAGTCGTGTAATCCACACAGCGGAAAAAATGAACCATCTTTTTTGTGCAAGAGGAAGACCTTTTGAGTAGTAAGTTTTCTACAAAACCTTGACTGAATTTCTCCCTAACTACATAACAGTAAAAGAATAAAATAAAAAGCCAGTCTGACAGACATTAATATTTAGAGGGTGCTCTCAGAACAGAGTGACATTAGCCAGTGTTTGTATGCTGATCTTGCAAAAATCTGAGAGCGAACACATTGGGGTTCTTCCTGCTCAGGAAATTAGTTAATCATATTTGACATTTGCTAGAGCCACAGAGTCCAGAGAGGAGAATTGTACCTGACATATTTTAAAAAGCAATAAAAAGAAAAAAAATCAGAACATCACAAATAAATTTCAAGGCTGATTTCAAACAGAAAAGGCACTGCAGTGGCACGGGCAGAGAGTAACACCCAAGGAAAGATAAACTAGCAGTGAGAAAGCAAGGGCATCATAGGTAATAAACCAAAAGCACTCAGTTTGGAGGGCACAATGAATTGATTGTTTTTGTAACAGCCATAGATTAGATTACATCCCATTTCCAAAGTGTTTCAATTCTTTCTTCTGTCAATGACTATTTCAGAGCTGAATAAAAGTCATTATATTACTTAGGGGGCTGCACCTTCATCCTCTCCAGCAAGGAAAAAGCAGATTTTATTCCATGAGCAACTCATATTTCTAATGGCATGTGTGCCACAAGGCTGTGATTTCTTTATCAAAAGAATAAAATGCTTATTTTCTGTCTTGAAATATGTAAGAAACCAGGAATGTAAATGCAAGAGATCACACTAGGACACAGAGTAAACAACAGTACCCAAAATACAAAGAAGTCCTTATTATTGCTGGATTAATTAGCATTAATAAACTAGGGCATAAATATTTTTGACAGGACAGGAAAGTGGGTCATTAGCGTTGATGAGATGATATAAATGATCTTCCTAAAACATTCAGAGCAGTCCTGCTCCAAGTGATCCTCCCAGTTTGCCATTATACCACCAGTCAAACATCTGACATCCAGTGGAGAACACTCAGCACTCACAGCAGAGACTGAGACTCCTTTTGGCTCCTCAAATCTAATGCAATTTGAAGAACAATGAATCGCTAATAATTAAACAAACACTGAAATTAAAACCTTTTACCACCATAAAGATTCCAAATTAGGCACAGAAAACCAGAAGTTTGTGAAGCCTTTTGAAATGGATTTTCTGTTGGAGGCACAACATACACAATGATTTGCATCAGTGATTATCCTAATTAAACTGCTGTTTACATAAGTAACGTTGATTTACTTTCCATGTTGTTTGGTGTCATTAGACCAGTCATTTAACGGTGCAAATTTCCTGTAGGTGAAGCCTTCTCCCACCTTCAGCAGGCTGTGAACAGCACCTCTGCTGCAAGGAGTGAACCAGAGCAAGTTTAATACTACACAAGCTTTAGACAAGTTTCAATCACACAAATAACTGTGTTTGTTCCAGCATGTCACTGGCCTGGGTGATTGCCATGATCTGCTCCAGCCTGAAAATCCACGAGAACAGCACTGCCACACAAACAAAGGCAAAGAGTTAGTACCTTATTATTTCATTAAATGTTTTACTTCCTTAATGATGAGTGAAACTTGAGTTCCACATTAAGGAGGCCTAAGGAAAACAGGACTAGTCTAGGAACCCAGGGCAGAAAGAAGGTCTACATTTGGACTCCTGCAAAATTCCAAATGAAAAAGAATATTGTGAAGAAGAGTAAAAATGTAAAACAAACCACAGAATATGTAGTTGATCAGCTGCCTAAGTGTCAGAAAGGCTTTCAAAGAGCCAGGCACCACTCACCCTCTGGGTCACAGCATGGCTTGAGAACAGTGTCACTTTTTATTCTGTTTTAATTCCTTATGCTCTTCGCCTTACAGAGCCACAGAAAACCTTCCCTAAACTCTACAACAGAAGATATTTCCTCTATTAAATAAAAAAACCCTTCTCAGTATGAATTAAAAGTTCTGTTTAGAACTGCTGTAGGCACAAAATATGGCACACACACCTCAGTACTTCAGTGGCCAGGACAAATTCTTAAAACCAAGAAAAGATCAGTTCTACTGTGGAACAGCCACCATGTATATTTAAGTACATTGATTGGAACTGCAGATTTTCAATCACTAATTATATTGGCAGTGCCAAGATAATTATTAGTGATCAGTGAACGTAAAAACTGGAGTTGTGTCGGAAAAATTAATAGGTATGTATGGAATGATAAACTGATTTTAGTCAACTTAACTTTCAATATTATACATCACATGGAAAGAAGGGGGAAAAAACATATCAAAACTCCATGAAGATGAGGAAAAATTAAACTAAAAGAAAATTCTGAGCTATTAATCTTTCCTGATAATGAAGTACTTCAGGATGACTTCTAAAACTCACTTTCATTTAGATGCTTCATTTATTTTAATCTGGGAGATAATTAGAAGGAAATCAAATCCATCTCCACAGCAGAATATTTACCTGAGATGCAGCTCAGACTTTTCAGTATTTCCCCTGTGTGTTCAAACTCTCTGTTACACATATTGCTAAAACTTTACTGAGATTAATGTCCATTACTTAATTAGCATCAAAACTTGAGTCTACAATCTTTGCTGATGTTAGAACAGGAATTCTTTCAGGGTTTTTTCTAACAATAGGCCAAATTTTACTGGAGAAGCTCCACACACCATCCCCAGTTCAACCTGGAAGCACAGGGAGTAAATCTCAGCTGAAGGGTGGCCAGTTGTCACTCAAGTTCCTGCATATCCACAAAAAATTACCAGGGTATTGCCCTTTGCAGCAAGAAATAGGGCTGATTTATGGTGAAGACACAGAAATATTCATCAACAAGATGCTCTGTTAACCAGATTATCCAGGAAAAAAAGCTGTGTCACTGCTGAATTCTTGCTGTGAAGAGCCAATGGTTTCTCTCATCCCCAACTAATCCTGTTATAAATTATTTAGCACTCCAAATGTATCAGAGAAGAATCCTCAGTTGAATGAGCCTTCCACACACACTGGCATCCTCCAGCAATTTATTTGTAATTATCATTTGCCTTTTTTTCCATATCTAATATGTAGTTAATGAATGCCTGACATAACTGCAGCAGAAAAAAAAAGACACGACTAGTTACATAATTACAGGTTAAAAAATGATCTTTTTCAGCTCCATGCACTGAAGTAATCTTAAGGGTGGAGGTTAAGTACAGGCTATAAATTGCTTTGCAAAACATTCTGTACACTGACCACAGCAACCTCTATGTGTGGCACTGCCTTTGAAGGAAGAGTTTGATCTTATAATAATATTACAATAATATTACAGAACTTGTAGGTAGTATCAGTCATGTCCTGTTCGTGGAACTCAGTCTACAAAAGGACAGCAAATCTGCACTTGAAATCGTTATAGAACGTGAATAACATATTTCAGGGTCCCACTAAGTGCCAAGAGAAGAACAAAGCAGATATTCTAGTATGGAGGCAGGCCTGTGAGCAAGAATTTCTGGGGAAAAAATAATAAAAAAATCTCCCTTTCATGTATTCAAGAAACTGCTTCAAATAAGGTGGTTTATCAAAAAAGAAGATTTGGTTTCTCTCAGCCTTATCCCACCACTGGCATTCCTGTGCAAGCTGCTTCAGGCAGCTCCTCTCATTTCTAGATCACAGATTTAACTATGTTTATTATCACAGATCAAGGAAGCAATTTCTAAATACAATATTAATACTTTTCAGCTCCAATGGGGCAATTCATTCAGAGTAATTTGTGACTTTCAAGCAAATTAATAAACAAACTTACAGCTTGTGACTGTTTTGAATAAAAAAAAGAGGCCTCAAGTACAAATAAATAAATCTGACTTACTAAACTGTTTGCACCAGTTAAGAATAAGATACTTCAGGGGAATTGATAAATCCTGATTTCCTATCAGCTTGTGGAACTTTTCAGTTCCTTCAGCTAAAGCCTCGGCTCCTCCCAAACTTCCACCATTCCTGCAGGAAAGCAGCACGTGGGCAGTGCCAAGGTGGGAACTCAGTGTCCTGGATAAACTAATACAACTGGGAAAAAATATTTCACTGTTATACTTACTGCAAGGTACAGATGCAAACCCCACAGAAAATCAAACACACTTACTGGGCATCTTTCCTCTTTTTTTTCTGGGGGTCCACCAGGCGCAGAGTGTCTCTGATGACAGCAACTTTCACTTCCTCATCAACAGGGCTTGGGACATTCTCAAATACTCCAGGAGAAAGCTTTACATCACAAAGGGATAACAATTATTCACTACAGAACCAAGGATTATTTGCTCACATTATCGCTCAAACTTCACGCCCATCATCTATATTTTAAATACGCAGTGATGGATTACAAAACACTTCTTCAAGGATACACAACCACTGTCAGGTTTTCAGGATGATGTTACAGCAAACTGGGGCAAATTTCTCTAGAAAATTGAAATATTAAAAAAAACATTGTTGCCAGTGTTACTGTTTATATCATGTATACAAACATGAAAAAGACTATTACCAATCCCCTAAACACAATTAGCAACTGCAGGGGATGATGAATAAATGCATTTATGACAAAGATGATGGAGAGCTTTCACTATTCCAATAAGTCATATTTGCAGTGTATAAGATTAGCAATGATTTCAAAGCAGAAAATTACAGAGAACCTTGGAGGTTTCATATTAGCAGACAGCTTTCATCTTTCAAACATGGAAAAAAAGCCCAGAAAACCCAACCTAAGCAGTTTCATTCCAATATCACCATCACATTGAGAAGTCTTACCTCTTGCTCATGTTCTATTCTCATGCTGGGGTTTGCATTTACTTCTAGTAACATGGGCTTCAAGTTTTTCATCAGGAGAATGTCAAACCCTAAAATCTGTGCATAACAAGCAATATGTTACTTCAGTTCTATTCCCAGTGTTCTCCTAGAGAATGCAATGGTCTTCCATATGGCAAGACTGAGGAAGAAACATTTGAGGGGCAGGAGATAAACAACTAAGAAACTCTATATACTGCTGAATAATTACAGAAGCCATTTGTCTTGGATACTAATGGCTCCTTTCACACCACCCCCAGCCCTAAATACTGCATCTGCCAACACGGAATCTTGGCACCCGTGACAAGTGGATCTTCAAATTGCCATGATTACAGATGCATTAGGAAGCTGCAAATCTTTGATTCTAACATGCAGAAGATGGAAACTGGAGTGAATAATGTTAGTGGCAAATTACACCCACTGAAAATCCTCCATATATGTTTAGGGCTGATGGTAACACAGGTCAGGAGACTGAGGTTTGACTTGGGTGAGGAGAACATAAGCTCTGAGCTCCCACAATGCTGCCCAGTGTGTGCATACACAGACACCCAACCAGTGATCAGCAACATCACTAAAGAAACATTTTGGAAAAGGCATTAAACATCCACAAAATTAATCCATGCACAGAAATTACTCCATTTCTGGTAGAAATTCCAACCTACCTGGAAGCAAGTTGGCCCAGGCTTTCCTGACGGGATGTCAGACTGATAGTAAACTTTCAGTTCTGGAGTCAGTGCAATAATAGTTTTAATCACCAGTGAAATTATATCTGACCAGAGCTTTTTGACATCAGCTCCTCTGGAAGACAGTCTGCACAGAATGCTTGAAAAAGTCCTCTTGCTGCCAGTGTTTACACTGTCAGAATGGATGAAATTCTCACTATGGATATTTAGTGAATAGTTGGTTAAGTGCATAAAAACCTGGTGCAAATTTTTTAAAGTGGGTTCTTGATAGGGCTCCGTACAAAACCTAGAAAGTCCATCTTTGGCTATATAAATCTCCAGGGGTTCTAAGGATTTCAGCAAGACATAAAGACGAATATCAAATTTCAGTTTGTCCACGAGCAGTGGTTTGCAAATATATTCCTGGACCACGGCTGGCCGGCTCTGGATGCTTCCCGTCAGCCTGATGTCACTCGGGTCCTTAATGAGGTAGATTCCATCCCCCTGGCAGCCTCCATCAGGCTTCACAATAAAAGTGGGCTTCCAGGACGGATCGCTGTCCTTCATCACCCGAACCTGGAAGGAAAAGTATTGCACTGAAAGGCACTGACTGAGGGGGGAAGAAGGGCTGACACTGTGAAAGCCAGTAAACAAAAATAAATAGAAACAGCATGATCGCACCCCCAGAGTAGTAAACACCATGCAAAAAGGGCAGAGATAAACAGTGCTGAGAAGCACAAGGAGAAACAAAAAAGCATGAGTAGGGAATTACTAGTACAGATAAAAAGTCATTTTATTTAACGAGCCACTGTATAGATGATTTCAAGAACTTCTTTTTAATGTTCTGTACCAATTTGCAGAAGGAAACGTGGTATATCTCAGGAGATCCACCTTAGTAGTATATGAAACTGCAAAGTTAAACTTTTGTGCTACATTTTGAACAATAACTGACGAAGATAATCATCAGCACAAGGAAGGATGCCTTATTTATTCAGGTATGGATGCAAACAGTACCAGAAGAAGGAAAAATAAAGGAAAAATTTGGCATTGACATTATCTTTTTCCCCCACTGTGAATATTTTTCACAATCAGATGCCCAGTTTTAGTAAAACTGGGAATGTTGAGCCATGTACAGATATAACCAGGTCACTGACACATCTGCTGAGTATCAGATTTTTCTTGTTACATGCGTATTTCCCACTGCCTAAATAAACTTTAATTTATTACTTGTATAGCAAAAGTCAAAACTGCAGAGATGGAGATGCCTCAATTAGCAGAGGTGAAGTTGAGAAAGCAAGGGGAGCCCTAACAAAGAAAGCAGTTAAAGAAAACACAGGATGCAGGTTACGGGTTTATCAGCTACTCAGGGGATTCAGAAGAATAAAGCACTTAAAACCTCGTCCTTTCAAGAGGGAGGGATGTCACAGCACAGATCATTCTTTTCTTGCATCCACACATTTCAGGGCACCAGACCTGCAGCTGCTACTCTCTCCCTCCAGCCAGGCACGTGCTGAACCGAGGCGGAGATCTGGCTTTTGCCCTGCGGTTTGCCAGCAAAAACTGGAGACTGACTTTTAGAAGCCTGAGGACACAAGCTAACAAAGAAAAAACAATCAGTTGCCACCATCAGGCCTGCAGAGTGAGAGGAAAATATCAGCCCACAGAAAAAGGCTGAGCATGGTCAGATCACTGTGATTTTCTCTGCTGTGACATTAAGCCACCAACCCCCATGAGAGGCCCAGCTCTGCCAGCAGTGACATTCCCAAGGTCTGAAGGACTTCTGGCTCCACCTTATCCAGTTATTTATTTCATTGAGAGTCACACTCCTGCAGGAGAAACTCAAGATCCATTATCCAGACTAGGATTTTTCTCGTGGACAGGTGTCACACTGACTCAGTGAAAAATCCTTCTCCAAAATAGGTCACTTTGAGGGATAAAATGCCTCAGTTGGAGGTCAGGCTTACATAAATGGCACATGGATAAATAAGTCCAAGTAGATCAGGAGGCCTAGATGTGCAAAGAAGGAAAGCAGGATTTATGCCCTAGTCTTTTTACCACTATAGAATAATCTTCCCCTGATGTGACATTACTCTGCAGAGCAGAGGAGTTCTCTGGTTCATCGTTGTTAAACTCAGCATCGCAGAGACAGATCTGGTTAATCTGAACCCTCCATGACCAAACATACCCTGATATGACTCTAGTTGGATGTTTGAAGGGCCAATCGTGGTCTACCAGGGTAGAAAGTTACACAGAACCTTTATGAAACCAGGTGGAACATTCTGCCTCCCAGGCCCACGTCTGCTGTTCACCCCTCAGGCTACTCCTGCTCCGCTCCAGCAGCACCTTTCCAAAGGAGATGATGCTTTCCAGGGACTATTGCTAAAGATGCACCAGCAACCTGCTTTTCAAAAACACTGCATTGTAACAGCCACTGGTCTCAGAGATCTCATGCTTAACTCTACTCCTAAAATAAAAAGCAAATAATTTTCTCCACCTCTTTCTAGTTCATTTTTGATGGACTAGATGGTCTGGACATTATTGAGGCTTTCTTGTCCATCAAAACCTACATGTGGCAGATGAAGATAGGCTGGTGTGGAAAGGGGGAATAGTAATCCAGAGTCAGTCTGTTTTTCAGCAGATTGACTGTCTTGAAGAAAACAGATGGTTTCTTGATCTTCAAGGAAATTCCCAACAGTTGTCTTCAAATTCTCCACAATCCCCTCAACTACATTCTTTCAAATTCTCATTATGAGGAGGCTTGTCCAGACTTAGAAAATTCACTCATGTAGGAAAATTAGTTCATATGAAATGAGATATTTCTGTGTCCTTTGCTTGACAGAAGGAAATTATCTTTAAAAAACACATTAACCATTTACAGTCAACAGCAAGAGGAGAGTTTGGGGAAAATCTGTGGGTTTGCCTTTCATAAGGAAACACAGGCTGAATGAATATAGTGTTCTGGGGAAAATGCATATAATGAGCTATAAGATTTGACAGCACAAAGACCAGAATATTCATGTCTATGCCTAAGAGGTATCCAAAAGCTGAAAACCTAATTAAACCACCAAAAATAAGCTATGCTAGAAATTAGACTGTCCAAATTAGATTCTTATTAAAAATTAATCATACTGGTCTATTCATCATCCTCACAGACAACACAAAGAAGGAAGTATGAGAACAATCAAGGTCCTGGTTTGAATCCCAAGCTAGTTACTTTTCAGAAACTCGAATTTAGGGTTTATTAGAAGTAAGTTCTTAGCACACACGTTCCAACAGATTCTTCTCTGCTAGTGAAGGAGCAACTACTGCAGCACCTGAGATTTGCTTATCTGTAACTCATCTTCTGTTAAAGTGACATGTCAGTAGAAAATGTTTTATAAAGTTAAAAACTGGTGAATATTGAAAATAGCTAAATACATATTTACTTAGTAAAATGAACTTTTAAGCCCTTGTTGAAAATACCCATCATCATTTCAATACAAATGACACGAAGGGAACTCCCTTTTTGCTGGTGTTTCCAATCTGAAGCTCATCCACCACAAACTCAAGAGTGCAGTTTTCTCACCAACTACTGGTTTTCACAGCACAGAAGATTAATATTGTCTGTAGTGTTTTCTACCTGAATCTAGGCACAGGGGGAAGTGAGAAAAGCTGAAAACATTTGATTTCCTTATTGATACCTGTGTATGAAAAAGTTCACAATCGTGACTACCAAAGTGAGGCACAATAAGAATATTTGAGAGAGAAATCATTTTGAAATGTTGCAGTGCATCTGGGGAGGCAGCAAGACTTAAATTCTCAAGGAGTTTCTTCTTTCAATAATCATTTCTATTACAGGCAAAATCTCACAGGTGTTCATTTTCAGTCCAGCCCTTTGCAACAAAATCCTACATTACAAACAGCACCAAACCATCTTTTCATGTGTGACCTACAGCTACACTGACACATGATTTGTGACCTTTGATAATTCATATTCCAGTGTAATCCAGCTCCTCCAGGGACACGTCTAATGGGCAGACCTCCTCTTGTCTGTGAAGAAGCTGAAGTGCAGTCTCGGAGAGCTGACGTTTTTGGCAGCATTAGGGTCCCTCAGTTGCAGAGCAAACACCACCACATATGAACAAATAAGCAACAGAAAAGACTGGAGAACTCCTACTGAGAACTCGCAAAACTGCAAGTGAAAAGTGTTCTGAACCTTTTATGGTTCACAGTGGGTTTGGAATGGTTGGGTTTGTATTTTTCCTTGTTCTGGAGGGGTTACACTCCGAACTCGTGTTAAGTAGAACATAAACTCTTACAACATAAAATATAATGTTTGATAACAAGAACTATGCTTTTCTCCAACACAGATGGAAGAACATATGCAAAGGAAACTCCTAGGAGTGTGTTACTGGACATCTGTTACTCTTGGAAGAAAACCCGGCTCGTTTTCCCGGCAGTGAGTGCTGGAGCAGAGCAGTGTTTATTCGCAGTGCCACCTGCTGCCAGCGCACGGGGCTGAGCGTGGCGCCTGCAGCTCAGCCCCTCCTGGCCCAGCCCGGGTCAGCAGTGCCTTGCACTTCCCAAAAACTCCCCAGCACACCCCCACTGCACCCTTCTCAAAGTTTACTTCCAAATTATTTGCACTGGTTGACCCGTCGTGGCTAAACGTGGTCCTACAGTTTGTACAGCAGTAAGGCTGAAGTGCTGTCGGGATTTTATTCATTTTTACTGTTCCTAGCAGTGACCCAGAACGCTTGAGGAGTGTGTTAAAAAGAATAAAAACAATAAATATAATTTTAAAAAAATAATTTAAAAAATAAAAATATGTTAATGAATTCAATTGGATGGTGGATATGGTAATTATCTAAAAGGTAACACAGAGTAGAGGAGTCTGTTAAAGCCTAGACCTTTTTCTCCTCACTTTTCCAAGCAAAGCACACTGTGAGATGCAAGAAGACACTGTGTGAGTCAGACAGGGTTAAACAAACACACACAAGATTTTAAAAATATTTGTAATAACAGAACAAAACACCAACACACAGCATTGCTTTTTTTTTTCTCCAAAAAGCTGAAAAAGAATGGTATTTAATTACATTCTGAATAGTTAAATACAGCAACAGTCTGACAGAAGATGTGAGTGTATTTAACAAGGCACAGTACAAAATGCTCTTCTGAAGGATTTTGATACAACAGGCCAAATGGACTAAAAAGACTCCAGTGCCAGTGAAGCTGGTGAAGCACCACACTCCCCACACTGCTCTGGAACCCTCTCAGGCCAGTAGAACGTGCAGGGAAAGGGCTTATGGCTCTACCAGCTTCAACTTTCAGACCTCTTTTCTGGAATGGCAGAGAAGCAGAACTGTTTTGAAGCTTATTCCAGAACATAACAAACAAAAGCAGTTCGTCCAGACTATGACTGATCCCAGACAAACTGGAAAAGATGTCATTCACAGCCCCTTAGTGTGATTTTAAATAACTCAGTAGAAGACTAAAGAATTACATGGATCCAATATTCAACAAGTTGTACTATTCTGAGAGTAAAAGTAATCTACCTCAGCCACAAAGAGGGGAAGCTCTTCTGGCAGAATCCAGGACCGAGGGTAGAAGTTATACTCAAGAGGAAACAGGTCCTGCATTGTTCTCATGGCCCGACTCAGGGTGATTTTCCGTACTGTCTCCATCATGCCTGGGAAAAGAACAGTGTCTAGGAGTGACAAAAAATCCACTCTCAAGTCTCATCCTAGAAGTAAATGGCTAATCATTACCCACCCTGCTGGGAAGGCACTCTGGTCACTGCTGCCAATAAAGCTGAACACCTTTTAAAATTTAAAATCTGACAAAATAGTTGTAGCATTCCCCTGCCACATTTCCCATCATATGTGTTACTGTAGCATAGTAGAAAAAAATTAATTACCAAAAATACAGCTCAAAACCAGAAAACTTCACTCAAATGTTAACTGTTGTCTTTGACATAATCCAAAATTATTTTTATTGCCTCTTGTTCCAGGAATGTGTAAAAATGCCATTTGAATATAATCAACCACTTTGTGTTTACTTTGCAGTCATTTAAGTAACTGCATCACAAAGAACGGGTTATTTTGTGAACAGCAAAACAAACTCACATATATATTTTTAATTATTATTTATTTAAATTTATTGAAATCCTGTATCCATTGGGAACATGACTAAGGTGTTATTTTTATGGAAAAGTTTCTAGTAAAACCCAGCATCAAGTTAGCACAACAGTCCTGGAAACCAGGTCTGGTTCTGAAGGGCTCTGGTTTGACTCCTGTGCAGCCACTTGTTAAGTAGATAGAAGCCAGAATACAGAGAGGTAACATTCATCTAACACTGACTGAAACCACCACAAAACAACAGCATCCTACACCTGAGTGGGAACTTCCCTGAGGCAGGAGAAAGCCAAGGTAAAATAAAGCCTGGAGTTCGATATCTGAGGTTCTTATGCTCACAGCATACTAACAGCAGCAATAAATCTGAAGTAAAGGGCTTAGATAAGTCAATACTTAAGCTCTTAGCTCTTATTTAGAGAGATCTCAACAGGGATTAAATGGGAAAAAAAGGAGCTTAAAAAAGTAGAAGAGTCATCATAAGATGAGGACTGACATGAACTCTTCAATATTAAAAAATCCATTTAAGGAATTCTGCTTCGAGCTTCTCCCCAAGATAAGCCAGAGTAGGAAACAAAACAGATTCTTTCCACTTTGAATCAAAACCAAATCCAAAGATACAGCACTCTTATCAGCATCAGATAACAGACAGTAATTGCACATTTCACTTAAATTATAGCCTGACACTCCAATATTTCCTAAATTCATGTGTTTGAAGTATTCTTCTCATCAAAACCACTTTCTCTCCAAAACAAATTTCAGTTCAGAAACTGTTCAAGAGACCCATTCTCATATCCTTACCCCCTACACAGAAATCACCTACCAAGCCCAGTAACATGCTAAAAATACTATCAGCTGATTAAGCAGATAATTCTCATTAAAAACAGTAAAACACAGATATAGGTCAAATATTCACATTTTTAAAGGATTTGTTTAAACCAGAAACAGAAGTCAAGTACCTGGAAACTTGTTGACTTGACCTGAGAAGATATTATTGTCATGAAACGACACCCCATGCCAATAGATATCGCAGGGCAAGCGGCGGCCAAAAGGAAACTGGAAGACAAGAGACAAGTTTTGAAGCAAGATGGGAATACCTATTCATTCCTTTCTTTTCTAAACACTCACAGTGAGCATAAACCACTCAAGAATAGTCTTCTGACTGTCAAAAGAAAACAAGCTCTGTATTTGGGTTACAAAACTAAGAATATTTGGATCAGTTTGAGGCTCTTAAGTTAACAAACCAGGAGAGGTTTTTAGAAACCAAACCCAAATGACTGAGAGGCACGAGCTGTACTGGGAAACCCCACCTGATGAACCACATCCAAGGCATGGCTGATTTATAATTTAAAATACTATTACAGGGAATAAAATTCCACTAAGAAGGACTTAATTCTGGCACCTGAAGGCACAGCAATAGCAAGTGCCACAGCTGGGAAGCAAACACTGACTTTGGGGTTGGGGTTTTTTGGGGGTTGGATTTTTTTCCTTCCCAGTTTAAGGGATGACAAGCAACCACCAAGGGACACAAGCACTAGAGGCCATGGAGGAGTTGCCACTGCTGGCAGTTACTGAATCAACTCCTGCTCTTACAAAACTCACCATTTAATGCCTGGTCTGTGCTCCCCTCTCCACATCCCTTTCCCAGACTGCACCCACACCCACAGGCCCTTCACCCCCAACCACGTGGCATCTCCACGAGCTCCCAGCCCCACATGAGCACAAAACAGTTCTGTTCTCTAGTACTTTATTTCAGGGAACACCTATAGGGAGGAATATTGCTCTAAATTTACAGTAAGTTAAAACTGCAAAGCACTTTCTGAGCAAGCCCATTTACATTGGTGTCCAAGCTGCAATAAATGTGAAATGGATACTCAAAGCAAGATATTTAAGTGAAATAATTGCATTATTCATTTATGTATATTCAGTTATAAGTATTAATTTACACTGTATTAATTCCTTTCTGGTACTAATAGCCTGTAATTAAAATAAAAGCTTGCAGTTGCATTAATCATTTGTTGAGTATATATATTTCAACTATTAAGAACTAAGGCAATTATTTCAACACTATTAAGTGTTCCAGTTTCTTTTCCAATTCACACAAGATTTCACTGGAAATTGGAAAACTGTATAGTTTGTTTTCTACTATCAAAAAGACCAACCTTTTTCTAAGCAGTCTAAAGAGCTCAGAAGCAGCGCTGCCAATTAATGAGAGCAAGTTTGTAATAGTAGTAAAGTGGTTTAAAAAACCCCAATTAGTTTTGTGTAAAGAAGGTTCTCTTCTTTTTCACGCTTGTTCTCTCAGACACAGTCCCACTTATCAATCCAAAAAAATCCCTTTTTATCTGCAGCTCCATGTAGATGCCATTTAACTACCATATGGAATATATTCACAGGAATCACTTCTATGACTAGGTTATATCTTTTTCAAATAAATAAGCTACATTTAGTATTTTTAGGGCACATTTGCATTAAATATCTACCACTCTCATCCCCCAGTACCGTTTACTCTTTGAAAGAACCACAGTATTTTGCAGAAACGTCTTGTTCCTTACTCCAAATGCAATTTTTCTTGCTTTAAAACATTTCTTTAAGCACTGGATTATTTTTTTTCCAGTATGACAGAAAAAAAGAATCTCATAAAGCTTTTGAGTGCATTACTTTATTTGCTACTTTAATTAAAATTTCAGCTTCCTCTGTAAATAGCCTTCAAAAATTAATTTAAAATGCTAATTGAGGAATGCATCCTTTCTCTGTTTCCTTACTTGCAGGGATGAGAAACTCAATTTAACAGAGCCAGTGGATTCTGCACTTATTTCATTATTATTCATCCTGCAAAATCTGTTTTTGTACAAGTGAAAATTAATTCTGTTGGGCTCTGAAAGACAATCAGTGGCCTTAACCTCTCCCCACAGGTACATCCAGAATACAGATGCAGCCTTCGGTCTGAGAGCACCCTTCCCACTAAAACCCGAACAATATATTTATTTATTAAATGAAATTGAAATGAAAGGAACGAAATTTGCATTTATATAACACCTTTCATCTAAGGAGGATATCAAAGCACTCTACAAACACTGCACAGAAATCGTTTCAGAGCAGATGAGGAGGGAGCAGCTCTGGACAGGAACGTGGCAGTGCTGCAGCCCCACGTCAGCAACTCAGCATGGCAACGTCCTGAGGAACCAAGATTATCTGGATTTATCCAACAATGGCATCAAACTCCTCTGAACAAGCTGGGGAGGATTCTATCTATTCTGCACTCCACTATTACATAAGAGCAGTGTTTGGAGAGGAGCCAACAAGTTCGATTATTTGGTGCCTCTGGCAGTGACTGGCAGATGTAAATTAATGTTCCTGTGGTAGAAGAGGAGTTTTCACTACATTTCCAGCTCCTGGTGCAGGCACTGGCTAAAAAGAAAGATGGATATAAAACCTGCTGGAATAGCCTCACTATCCTGTGCCAAAGCCAAGATGGTCCCACCCACAGGGGGACAGAGGTTGTAAAGGTGACTGGAGCCATCCTTTTTTAAAATCTTTTTTTATTCACATTTGGAGAACATTTGTCTGAACAAAACAAACAAGAAGTCATAAAGAGAATGGCACTGTTTCCACAACTTTGACACCATTAACAATCCATCACAGTCAAATCTGCGAGGCAGGTCGCTTCTACCTTTGGATTAGAAGCCAATAATTTAAACTGTCTCACGGGTCACATCAGTCTGTTCCATCATGTTTAATGACAAGTTAAATGACTTGTCTTCTAGTCAGCCTTTCCCAGCATAAAATTTCCAGCTCTCCCTTTGCCTCCACGCAGCCACGGAACAGCGAGACAAATGGAACGCTCGACGCTGGGATATTTGATGCCTGAGACATCTGCTTCTTCCATTTTCCTGGTAATTGAAAGCTTGCTGAAGAAATAATTTATTAAGTGATGAATAAACTCGAGATGCAAGCTCAATTTGTGCCCATTATTTCATTTGGCATATCATGTTCATTTAAAGAATCCGTCACGCCGGATCAGATGGTCCGATGTAGCGATGGGAATTGCTCCACTGACACATGGAAATTCTGCAATGCTTTTCAAAAGGTCCACCCCAGACAGGCCTATCACAGTTGATAATTTAATTCACTCCAAATTCCCACAGCTGAAAGAAGACAGTTGGGTTTTTTTCCTGTCTTTTGCTTCTGGTAACAGAATCTCAATGGTCAACTTGCTCTGTCTTGGACTCCTTCGCCCCTTCCTCATGTATCAGTGCCACAGAATAAACTGTTCACCAATATCAGCCATGTTCAGAGTATTCCTAATTTTTCTGTGTCTTATTATGGCATTTACCATATGTCAGTTCACTAATGAACTACTACCATGTGGCCAATTCTGTAATCACACGGTGCATTTGTGTCTTACTCCTGCAAATGGAGCACATTGCAGGGAACAGACTGTGACTGAAACCAAGCTCTTCCAGCAAGTCATGGAAACTACAGCACAGAGGTTTTGGAATGCACAACTTAAAAAAAACAAAACAAAACAAAACAAAAAACTAAAAAAAAGGATACATGACACCATAAAATGCTGTACATTAGAGAGAAAAAGTTATGAATGAAAAGGAGACCACTTTAAAAAGGACATTATACTGTCTCCTGCCCAATAAAATATTCCAGCCAACGCATCCAACAGCAAACAGAGGAAACAGAAACAAAACAAAACCAGTAATGGGAAAAAACGTAAGAGAAGTGGAAAAGGAGAAGAAGAATCACTTGAAAAGTATTATACAAGGGATGACAGCAGAATAGCAGCCACTGAAACATCGGTATTTAAAATATCTGCATTTCATTACTGCTTCCAAGACTTTTTTTGCATATCTGTACGGATCCTACAAGCAACATCCGTGTTCCCTCTGCTGGTCCTGCTGTAACAGTGCAACCAGCTCCGAGGCTCTGCCCGTCGGTGACAGTGGTTTGAACAAATATTTTACTGCTATTTCTCTAAACATCTGAAAGGGACAGCTTTCAAAATTACATGCAGCTTGAATAAAGTTTTCCTTGGACTTCTCTTCTTAATTTTGTTTATTTTTCTCTTCAGATCCAGACCAGATCTTGCTGACTGACTGCCTGTGTCTACTGAAGTCTGCCAGCTGGGAGGCAGGAGTTTGTCTTGCTCCCATCCTAGAAGAATTTCACCTTTGTGTTTTCCACAAAGTAACCAGCACTAGTTCAGAGTCAGAGCTAATACTGGTTCATTCCTCTTTCCACCTTCAGGATGGGGTGGGAAAAAAGGCAGGGGAAACATGATTTGACATATATTTTCTTGTATCAATGTATACTTTTCTGACAAAAGGAAACATCACATTCATATTATTAACCTATTTGTAAGCTGCAAATATACAGGAAGACCTGAGAGGGACTTGTCTTAAGGAATGAGTTATCAGCCACCCAGATGGTGCAGTCAAGCACCACAAAATTCCATATTAGGCCTCTTCTTTATTAAGATACAAAGTGGCCAGAAGAGGAAGCAACAGACTAAATGAAAAATATTGACTGGAGAAGGAGATGGAGGAGAAAGGATATTGAGTGAGACAGAAAACAGAAAGATGAAGCAAAGGCAGCAGCGATTGCTGTTGGGGGATGCAGAGCAGGAAGGAAAAAGCTGATTATTGCAATGCAGAGATTCATGAGAGGAACAAGAGCCTGTGAAACAAGTCAATTAGTAGGACAGAAGGCCAAGTGCAAGACATATGCAAAACATTGAAGTCTCTGGAAGCTATAAAGACCAAATTACCACTAAGTGTGGCTCATTCCCAGCACAGTCTGCAGGGCTAACTGATACCAGTGATCCAGAAACACTCACTGGAACAGCTCTGGGCCCCCTGAACATAAAACTTAACCATAAAAACAAAGAAATTAAGTGTCAAGTCCCCCTGCTCTGTATGTTCCTGCATAGGACACAGGGCAAGGCTGCTGACAGACACTCCACAGGTGCACTGGGGGCTAAGAGAGGTAAATGTAACAGGTTTTAATTTCAAGGCTCTGGTGTGTTTGTTACTATTTTGCTGTACAAGCAGAAGTTGAGAACTGGGGCGCTCCTGCAATGAGGTTTTGAAATTCTCCCACTGGATTTAAATAACAAAAATCTTGAAACAAAGTTTTAACAAGTCAAAGAAGAAGAAAGCATTACACTCCCTGGCACGGAGCATACGTGTCTTTGCGGAATTAGGTATGTAGGACATTATGAATAAACTCAGTAACATTTACTGCCACTGAATTCTCCAGAAAATACATGTGTAGCATCTAACTCTTAGGTTAGGAAGGACACAGAACATACTGTCTGCTCCAAGTCTGTATAAACCTTGTTTAAAATGCACCAGATGCACAGAAGTGTCATTATCTCGTGGATCCCAAATGCAGCTTTGTGGAGCAGGTGCAGGTCAGAGATCACACAGCTCCATGCGAGCTCTGCACGCGAGAAACAGATCATCCTCAGGTTTTATCCTGCCCTTCCCCTCCAACTTCCCCCTTCCAAATGGATTACAAATACCCTTTTTCTTACACAACTTCCTCACAAAGTTCCTAGAAGCCATCTCAGCTCCTAAAAAGCCGTTTGTAAAGCTATCGGTGAAAGAAAATCTTTAGAGTTTGAGAACAGTTTACCACCTATAGTAAGATATATCTAAAAAATCTCTTGAGGAGTTAAACAAGGAGTTCCAAAGCACCTGTTTTGTGCCATACCTATTGCTATGACTCCAGTTCAGCACAGGCAGACACTGCTCACACAGCACAGAGAAAACACATGACTCAAGCAGCAGGATTAAAAAATAGCCATAGCTCCTCTACATAAAGTAAATTAGCAGGCTAAAGCCTGTTATGTGTGCCTTATTCGGTGGCTTAGCACTGTTTCATTCATACACCACGCTCTCTGACACGCCTTTGAGATGATGGCAGCGGCTTTGCCGCGGGATCAGGCAGCGGATCTGCCGGCTCAGAGCTCCTGCCGCTGCCACGAGCGGGATTCCACGTACCCAAACCCCCAGGGGAGGGTGGCAGGGAGAAATGCGAACACACACAACACGCCAAACACTTCCACATTAGAAGCAGGTTTCTTTCTTGCCCTTTCCGTCAGCGCAATATCTGACAGCCCCCTGCGCTGCCCCGCGTACCCGGCGATGGCAGGTCGCGACCATGAATCGAACCTGCTCCGGGCGTGACATGCGGTGAGAAATCACGCCAGGGTCGGGGTGGCCCAGCCAGGACGCCCCCCCGGTTCAGCAGCTCAGCGCTGCTCAGGGAGGCAGGCGAGGAGGAGGAGGAGGGAGGAAGGCTTTGCCGGGGCAGACCCCGAGGGGAGGCAGGGGAGTCTCCCCAGCAGCGCCGCCGGGCCGGGCCGGAGCAGGGGCAGGAGGGGGAGCCCCCCGAGGGCCGGTCCCGCCGCGGGGAGCTCACCTCCTTCCAGCGAGCTGCCGCAGGCTGATCTTCAGCGCCTCAGCGAGGTCTTGGCCTTGAACTGTCCACGTGTGACCCCGGGCCGCCGGCTGCCCTCGTCCCGCCGCGCCGGCCCGGGGCCCGCCGGGCCCTGCCCCGCGCCGCCCGCCCGCCCGGGCCCTGCCCCGTGCCGCCCGCGCCGGCCCCGCCCGCTCCCGCCCGCTCGCGCCGGGCAGCGCCCCTTCCCCCGGGCCGCCGCGCCGGGCGGCCCGGCCTGCCGGGGCTCGGCGGGCAGGCGGGGGACCCCGGGGGGCTCCTCCGCCTCCCGGGCTGGCTCCGTCCCAGCCGGCTCCCATCCCCGCCGTCCCCATCCCGCCCGTTCCACCCCCATGCCCGCTGTCCCCATCCCCGCCGGCTCCGGCTCCATCCCCGCTGGTTCCATGCCCATCCCCGCCGGCTCCATCCCGGCCGGCTCCATCCCGCCCCCGCTCCCCGCCCGTTGCCATGGCAGCGGGCGCGGCCCGTGACCCGCTCGCCCCGCCCCCCCGCCGCCGTGACGCGCTGACGCCGCTCCGCCATTTTTGGAAAGGGGCAGGGCCGCCCGCCGCTCCCGGGGAGGCCATTTCGAAGGCGCGGGGGGCGGGGCCGCCATGTTGGGAAGCGGGCGAGCTCCCCCCTCACCGGCGGCTCCGCCTCAGAGGAGGCTGTGGGTGCGGCCTCCTGTGGCCACCGTGTTGTTCACCACCGAAACCCCGTCCCGGGGGGCTCAGACACAGAATCCGCTCCTTACCGTGTGGTGGAGCGATTGTCACGTGAGGCGGGGGTCCCGCCACCCTTACAAAGCGCTGCCTCCTCACAAAGGGTGTTCCCACGCTCTATTCGGGTTCAGCTCAATCAGTGCTGCTACAGCCCCTCATCTCCGGATTTTAAACACTCTTACACTGCCCGACTCAAACGCACTGCAAGAAAGTACGGAAACAGCTTTTACACTGTTAATAATGAAATTAATAACCTTAACAGCAGCTCCGTGATCAACCTGAGCAAGCTGGAAGGTTGTCCGTGCCCACGGCAGGGGTTGGAACTATATCGTCTATTTTAAGTCCCTTCCCACCATTCCAGGATTCTGTGATTCTATGACATAGGAATCCCTCACGATATAGTTGCAATGAAATTGAGAACGTCTCAAAAGGGAGCAAAAGCAGATTTGGGGAGTTAAGGCAGCGCAGGGCAGTGGGCAGGCGGTGGCGCTGCGCCCTGGGAAATCCAGCCTGGATGCAGGGAATTCCGAGACTTTGGGGGGAAAAAGGCAGGAATGGTCAGGATTCTGTGTGAAGGAGCGGTCACTAGAGTCTTGCCCTATATCAAGGCAGCAAAGAACCATTTAAATGAGGGTAAAATTTAAATAAATGCTGCAAAAGCTGGGACTTCAGTTGGCCGCGAGTTAAAATAAAAAGGTCTTATCAAGACCACACTCCTGACTGTGGAACTCCCTAGGCCAGGAGATATCAATGTATCTTTTATCTGCTAAATCAGGTTTTAAGAATAGCTGGATTAATCTCGCATTCTCACCTCACGCACACCCGGGTGCTTTACAGACACAACACGCCAGTCAGTAATGGTGGTTCCGCACGTGTGGACCCTTTTCCAGAAGTCAGCTGTAGTTTATAAAGAAGAAAATTTAATTACCAAGACACTGTCTTATTTCAACAGCAAACTAGAGCTTCACCTGCAACACTCACTATATAGCTATGGGGCAATGAAATTGAGAACATGTTAAAAGTTTTTTACACCCATATTTTTTCAGTGCCTGATCTGTCTTCTGCCATTTACCCTTGCAGGCAACAAAGAAACTAATTAATTAATTAACTAGAGTTACAATGTGAAGTGACCAGGAAGGCTCAGGCGATGTAGCTCGCTCTTGGTTCCTCCCAGGTTGCTATTAAATGATGTGCATTATTTATTTTTTTTTTTGTAGCTCTGACAGTTTTTAATTAAAAACTTGGGAGCGTTTCCATGTGCCAGCAGGAGCTCAGAGGGACCAGTAATGTTGGCAGGATTAGCTGTCTGGGTGGTGTCTTTTCTGTGTTCATCACTCAAAGCACATCCTTGGCCTCACCAACCACCACCAGATCACAGAATCACAAAGTGGTTTGGGTTGGGAAGGACATTAAAGACCATCCAGTTCCAAACCTCTTCCATGGGTAGGAACAAATTATGAAGAAAAAGGAATGTTTTGCTTATGTTTAACATAGGCACAAAAAGTTCAGTTGTAAGAAAAGCAATTCAAAGATGTTGGAGCGTGATTTAAAATGGTGACCTGACTCTGACTGTCTCCCATTTTACTACCAGGCTCCCAGATGAACATTTTTTAACACACAGATTTATCCTCACCAACGTCAACAGTGCTGAAGGAAAGCCAGAGAAAGAGTTAAGATGGGCCAAGGCATTAAGAGGCTTTGGAGCATGGGAAATACCAAACAAAATGATTGCAAAGGGGAAATATTTTTATATCTAGTTATGATATATCCACATTTCTTACAGGCTAATAACGGACTAGTTGTTTCTCTGCCCGAGAAGCTGTAATAAATCAGATACCTGCTTTGCCCTGGACTGTGTGGAGAAAACCTTCATTTCCTGTTGAGATAAATAGAGATGGGCTGCAGTGTGCAGCGTGGGGTCAGGCTGTACGTGGCATTCAGGTACTGCAGGGTGGAGAGTAAAGTATAGGTTGGATGGTAATGAGGTACAAGGTAATGCAGGAGAGTGTATCCCGCTGGATACTGCAAGCTGGATCTAGCAGCTGGAGAGAAATAGAAAACTTCAGATCATCTGTCCCCTGTGAGGAGAGGGGAAGATTAAAGTTATGGTGTGCTGTTAAGCTTGTTTCCTGAGACCCTTGCTCAGAGGGAGTTGTTGATAAGAACAAACTGGTACTGTCTCATGATAATAAGTGAACAAGAATGTGCATTCCATCCAGGAGAACTGTAATGTCCTGTACTCTCATTAAATTCAGGATGTCAAATACAACAGAGGTCTAATTTTATAGGAATGGGGAAGGATACTGCCTGATTGTACAGTATTTTACTCATCTCTCAATAACAACTTCACCCTCATTTACCCTAAATTGTCACTTACTGGGTCATTATACCATGACATGGCTAACCTGATGTTTGTGTGCACAGGTAACTGCCAGGTCCAAGCTGGAATCTGGGCACAAAGCAGTTTTACAGATGCAGTAAGTGTGAGTTTCCCATCATGACACTGCTGATCCCAGCAGCTCATACTGAGGGTGAACTGTGCTGCCAACCCGTGGTACATGGAATTCATGAGTTGGGCATGTGAACACATCAAGCTTATGAGGTTAAGTAACATTTTTCTTTAATATTAAATTTGCATTCTTCTAGTAAGCTTTTGTGTTTCTGAGTTGGGATCAAAATGTCTAGCTTTTCCCTAGCATCATAAGGACAGTAACTGCACTCTTTTCTACTTTTTTCTTTTTCAAAGATAGCCAAGACAAGAAAAACCAAGTAACATGTAATTTACAAAAAGAACAAACCATCTTTCTAAAATATTATATAAAACTGGCCCCCTGCCAGAGGCAAATTTGCAGAAATACTTTAGTGTACTGTTCTGAAAAAGAACACATTCCTCAAGCTATTATTAAAAAAAAAGTTACTCACGAAGAACTATCCATCTGTGTCTGAAGTTAGTAGCTCTTTTTGCAACAATGCAACTTCTGTCAGTTGTACTTTCTCACAAATCAATAAGAAAGCAAAATGAAAAATCAGAAGAAAATAAATCTATAAACCAACTCCTCCTGGAAAATGTCTGTGGTGGAGTTATGCTTCAGCCTGGGTTTAAATCCATATACATCACCCCTGCTGCCCATGTTTATGTTAGACCACGGAAGATTTGTGGTTGACCTACATATGCAAACAAAACATTTGCCGCATATTTGGGGGGGGGGGATTTGCATGACAGAAGATGATGAAAATATGCATAATTGTAGATGACATTTCTCATTCCCCAGTCCTGCTGCACAGCCCTTTGGAGCTGGCCATGCATGAAAGAGGCTGCAGTCCTGACGGGCAGATTGCCTGTGCCGAACCGCCGAGACATGAAGCTTCTGTTTGTTCTTGAGCAACACAAATCTGGTATAATCATCTCACCAAGCAGCCCCTCTGCTCGCAGAGGGCACGGACGACGCTAGCTGAGGGGGCTGAAACCACGAGTTCCACATGTCACTGCTGAGCTCACGTCACGTGGCGGCTTCAGAGACTCAAGTAAAGATTTTGTTAGCGAGTTTTCTTGGTCTTCCTCAAATCCCCAATGCAGAGGGTAACAACACACAATTTCAGTCAACAGTAGCTAATTTATCTATTCTTGCCTTCACATTTCATCCCACAGCAGCATTTCTAGGAAGTCTGCTGGCGGGTTAGTACACCAGAGACTTTACTCTAAAAATTACACCAGCACAAGTAAGTATTAATAATGTTGATGAAGTTGCATGACAAACCCAGATCTCCTAGGATGGTAAAGCATGCACAGATCTCTCAGCTCTCACAAGGATGATATGGAAGTGCTTTCCTGTAACAGAGGTTTTGTCTGCCATTACTGGATGTCTGTCTGGTTGTTCTTGCTATGTCACATCTTATTTATCATTTAAAATCTTCGCAGCGCTGCCGTGCAGAAATAAGCGCTTAAAATGGTTAGAAGAAGGGAGGAAAATTCCTTGGCATCAAGATCAGGTCTCCTTTGGAAAGCTGAAAGCGTACAGTGGATCTGCAGCAACTTTATCTGAGTTGTGAAGGTGAGTTTGGAAAAATATGACATGACCTGACAGGAACAACAGCTCCCTTCCCTGTAAATCACCTGAGCAACTGATAAAGAACACCCTGCAGGACCACAGTTGAGGTCTCTTCAAAAAACGAAGAAGAGGGATTTACATGCAGAGTAAATGGCAGTGCAGGCAGAAGTGTGCACCCATGTGAGAGAAAGAGGAGGAGAGAAATCTTGGTAGCTGGTGCCTGAGAAAGAAAGCTGATCCAAACCTGTTCCCTGCAAAAACACTTGCAGCTCTGAGCCAAGAAGCTGTCTTGGTGCTTCACTCCTACTGTGTTCAGAGAAATGGGACTTTCTGTGAGTGCTTTGCACATCAAAGGAATAACTCCTCAGTACCTCCATGTGATGCAAACACCCACCATGGGGTTTGGCCAACTGCTCGGTCAAGAAGGGGTAATGCTACTCAGGGTTTGTTTATACTAAATCCGTGACGATGTCCTGTGTAACTGTTTCATTCCACATACTTGCCAGTTTTATTGTCCAGAAGAAAAGGCATACAGATTTCTTACTTCCAATGGAGTCAAAGAATTTTCTTTGACCAACAAACAAATTAAAAAGTTAACAGCTTTTTAAGTCTAGCAACCTTCAAGCTCAATTCTCAAACACAGATCCAAACCATTAACCTTGGGAGAGTTCAGACCTATGAAAAGTTCACAGAAGTTCATGAACAGGGAATATTAAACACCTCCATTCAATTGTGATCTAACAGAGACTGGCACTTCAAGCTTTTTTAAATCACAGTTGCCTTCTTTTTCTCAGGATTCCCATGAGATGTTTCTTTCCTCCTACCCAAAGGATTTTGTAATCTGCGGGATACTGGAGAGCCCCAGGATGGGAACTAAAAGACCATTCTTGTTATTTCATCCTGTACTTTCTATCGGATTTTAAAATATAACTATCCCGAGCGAAGTCCATATGCTCCCACGTCTATAGGAATGCTCTTGTGGCAATGGGAGGGTAATGAGGAGAAACTCTGAGCAGCTCAGCACGATGGCAGGTTCATGCACGCCTCAGCTGAAATGAGTATTGCAGAATCAATGCAGAGACTCACCAGTAGTGGCTGTGTTAGGTTTTTCCCCTTATGAGTTGAGCTTTGCTGGCGTTAGCATCAAAGGCAGCATGA
This sequence comes from Manacus vitellinus, assembly GCF_001715985.3. Taxonomy (NCBI): domain Eukaryota; kingdom Metazoa; phylum Chordata; class Aves; order Passeriformes; family Pipridae; genus Manacus; species Manacus vitellinus. The sequence goes on along the minus strand of NW_021940039.1, from coordinate 1,821,403 downwards.
GCATAGGCTGACTGGGTGGCATCTCCTCCTCCTTGGGCTTAGGAGAACCAAAGACCTGAATCTTGCTCAATCAGTCCAAGGGCATTTTCACACAAAATCTAGGTTATTCATTCAGGTCAACAGATATTTTTTAATCAAGAGATATGCAAGACAAGAAAAGCGCCATGAAACGTTCTAAGTATGCACTAAACATCAGCACAAAGACCACACCAAAAAATCACCAACAAAAAACTAAACCCATGCATCTGCAGGCGAGATGTGTATCTAGAGGAGCATCTTGGACAGAAACCAACTGATGTATTAACATACCTGAGACAAAACCCATATTGAGTTATGCTACATAAAAGAGGGATTAGCATAAACATGTGAATATTTAAATGGCAATATAATGCAACATTTTAACTTGGAAGAAAAAAAGCCTGTCTGGAAACAAAACCTTAGCAAAGACAGAAGGCTGACCACAGAACTTTCACCAGCACCAGTGCCAGGAGGAGTTGCTAATACCACAAAATACTTGAACATGTAGGGTCACAGTCTGTGAACCAATATTAATTCTTGGAGCTTTTTCTCCCTCTCCTAATTATAAGTTTCTGGATTTTTGGCTCTTGCCCATCTCCCACTGACTTACAAGTACTCAGAAATGCCAAGAAGCTCAGGGTGATTACTCTCCTGAGATGGAGACAGGGACTTGTGCCTTGTCTGCCTGTGGCCAGAATTTTCTCTCTTGCTAATGTGAAAGCCACATAAAAGGCGATGTCCAACAACGTTCAAACCACCGGCTGGGGAGTTATTTATATGACAAAAAGTTACAACTGATCACTCAAAAATTAATCTGGGGAAACCCAGATGAGATCCACTGGAGCCCATGCAACCCTCCACCCTTTGGATTCTACACAGTTCACATTTCTGATCATTTCTGTAAATGGAGTGTGGCTGTAATAACACCCAGAAGAAAACACTTGGGTCCTGCCATCACAGCTGTGCACATCCCTTCCCCATGCTGGTGCCCACTGAGAGGAATGTCACACTCAGGCATGTCAGTGTCCCAGAGTGGCACCTGTGAGGGCTCACCTGTGCCTGGTAGTGCCTTGCCACCGAGACAAAAGCTGGAAGGAAAGAACACCCTGAGCACACAGGGTGCCACAAATCCTCAGAGTGTATTGAGTCACGCAGCAGACATGGACATGACTGTGCGTCAGGCTTCGGAGAGAGGGCACGTGCTAATTACTAACAGGGCTGTAAGTCACATTAACACTGGACACACATAATGGGTTTAGGTGACCACTCACACAGGAGCTGCTGTGATCCCAGATCAATGTGTATCTGCCTGTTTAGAGTTTCAAACATGGAAAATGTACACTTACAGCATGGGTTTGGCATTCTGTGCCCTCCGAGGGTCTGACATGGCATTGCTTCTCTGGTTCAAAGGGCACTGCCTGGCCAGGACATCTGGACGTGTGGAGACAAACCCTCCATGACCAAACTTCAACCAGGTGCCTCAGGTGTGTTCAAACCCTTGTGAGGCCAGACCTCCCTTCCCGATTCGCAGGGCTCTGCTCCCTCCAGAGTGCCCGGGCAGCGCTCAGGGTGCCCCGCACCGACCGGAGCGACGGAGAGGGGTCTGGAGCATCGCTCTGAGGAGGGGAGGCTGCGGGAGCCGGGCCTGGTTAGTCTGGAATAGAGAAGGCTGAGAGGGGGACACCACCGGGAAGAGCCTGGCACCATCCTCTCGTTACCTGCCCTCCGCAGCCGGTGCCTCGCGGAGCCCCGCGGCGGGGCCGGGGCGGGGCGGCCGGGCAGGGCGCGGGCAGGGCCGGGCGGCTCCCCGCCGCCCCCGCATCACATGAGGGAACTTCGGGCCAATGGCGCCGCGGCGGGGCCGGGGCCCCGCTCGCTCCCGCGGACGCTCATTCAAAACGCGGCCGGGCTCGGGTGCCCGCAGCCCCGCACGGCGCCCGGGCTCGGCGGGGCGGGCGCTGCCGGCCGCGATGCCCGGCGCGGCCGCGGCTGAGGCGGCCGCCCGCCCGCCGCCATGCCGGTGAAGAACCGGTACAACCTGGTGGACGATGGCTGCGACTCCCGCGTCCCGCTGCACAACGAGGAGGCCTTCCAGCACGGCATCCACTTCCAGGCCAAGGTGAGCCCCGGGCGCGCTCCCCTCCCCAGCCCCCGGGGCGGGGGGCGCAGCGGGTCCCCCCCGCCTGTCACAGCCCCGCGTCCCCCCGCGCTCGGGGCTTTGGCAGCGGCCCCCGGGCTCTCCCTTCTTTGCCTCTGGCAGCCAGCCCCGAGCTGGGGGTCCCCGCGGGCCGGGGGTCCGCTGCTGTCCAGCACCCACCGGGGTGGCACCCACTGGCCACGGGCCCTTGGCCCCATGGCTCGAGGCCAGGCTCGCCGAGCCCCCCCCAGCCCTGCCACGGGCTGTCTCTTCAGCTCTGGAAGTGCCCCTGGGCCAGGCAACCGTGGGCCAGGTCTAAGGGAGTCTAAAGAAAACAGCCATCAGCTTTGAAAGCCTTACATTTAACTAGCACAATCAAACAGGTTCTTGCGCTTTTCCCAGTATTTTGTGAGCCGTGCAATCCTTAGGTGCTGCCTCGTGCACCTCGTTTGGGAGCTGGTCTCGATGACCCCTCCTGACAGCACCGTGGACACTGTGCCAGGTGCACGTCCCTGCCCGATCGGGTACCTGCCTGTCCTATCCCCCGTCGGGCAGAACCCCACTCCTGTCACAGTGGGGCAACAGTTCCTATTCCCTTAGAAACCCGCAGACTGCTGTGTGCTGCTTAAATAATAGTGCCTTGCTCCATTTGACCCCTTCACTGCACAGAAAGCAGGGCGGGCAAGGTCTGCATCCTTCAGGCATCAGAAAGAAATACTGATATCGTCAGAAATTTCATATTGATTATGAGGAACAGCCTGGCAGCACAGCAGCACTCTCAGAGAGTGGCTCCATTGGAATTGGCATTCTGTAGACAGCACAGGGAACGGGTTTATAATTCAGCTGACAAGAAGAATTGCATTTTGCTGGAGCAACTCACAGGCTCCCTTCCCCTCTTTGCAGGTGGCCTAACACAGATTAGAAATGGAATTCACGCCTGCTGTCTCCTGAGCTGGAAAGAAGGAGCATATACATTCCAATAAAGCTTTGAAATACAGATTTTGTGCCTTTTGGTTTTCCTACTAAAAGACCTGTAAGATTTAAGCAGGATATGGGATGAATCTGAATAGACAGCTAATCACGTATTTTTAAAAAATTTCTCTTCCTCAGGGGGAGAAAAACAAATAATCTGTGATTTCTTGAGTTAAATTAACATTTGCTGGGCTGCACACTGTGCCAAGGAGAAAAAAAAAATCCTTATTTTGATTTTTAAAAGATGGGAAGCAACTGTACCTTTAACTGAGTGAAACTGGCTTCTTCAGATTGACAGCTGCAGGCATCCAGAGCTGGAGTGGATAACAGGCTGTTAGGATGTGTGGGTCTGGGATGGGGTTTGCATTGCCGTAGTAACTGAGCTTGCTTGGTTCTGCTCTATAGTCTGTCTCTTCCAATTAGGCTGCTCATTGTGGCCACATCAGTCAGCTGGGACGCTGACAATGACAAGGCTGCAGCTGGCTGCAGGTGTCCCTCACCAGGCAATCCTACTGACCACACTCACTCTCTAATCTCCACATTCCAAACTGCCTTGCTTCCCCTGTAATCTTCAGGAGGTCAGTACTGGGAGCTGCTTCTGGAAAGGCGGCTGTTTGGGCAGAGCTTCACGTGCTGTTTCATGAGCTTCATGGCTCTGTGTGGGAGCACAGGTACCCAAACTCTGCAGCAAGGCCAGAGCAGGGAGTGTGGGACAATCTCCTCTGGCTCAGCAGTCACCAGCTCTCCTCTTGCCCCAGTAAATTTAGCAATTTAGCCTGTTCCCCACTGCAGCTCTGTTGTGGTAGACAAAAGGCCAGCTGGCTGCATGGAATTCCTCTGGATTACCTGTGACTGTACTGACAGCCATGGCAGAGCAGGGAAGGAGATCTGCACACCAAAGAGGCCACAGATCTGGAGCAATACAGCCCTGCTCTCCCCACCAGCCCAGAGGGAAGCCCTGGCTCTGATGCTCCCCTCCCTGCTGCCCTCAAGCTTTTGTGGTCTGAGTTTGGCTCTCCTGTGGTTTACCAAAGGCTATAGCTGAACTTAACTGCTCTTAAAAATGTCATTTTACAAAGGCATTTACAGAAGCAGCAGCAAAGCCAGATGACCTTTCAGATTGCTTGCAGTGTTTATTTCAAGGCAGGAGAAAGAGCAGTAAAGACTGAGCCAGGAGAGCTCATCTCTGAAAGCCCTTTTAAGTACACATTTTACAAGATAAAACCCATTGCAAGCTGCAAGTGTTACAGTGGAGAAATAAAACCAGAACTGTGTCAGTAACAGTGATAGCTATGGGGCTGCTCTTGGGGTATTATTTTGTCTCTGTTCATATGTATATTATCACCCTGAATGTTTGCAGGGGCCTCCTGATTAGCTGCTCCTCCTTTTCCTTTCCTCTCCACAAGGAAACAACTTCCAAAAAAAAACCCCTCAGCTAAACCACACACTAAAAACCAGATGCAGCTCATGAACCAAATGCTCCTGGGAGGCTCACTAAGCTTTGGGAACTGCCCTCTGGCCCCCACAACAGCAGAGATGGGCCTCACTGGGATCCTGCCAGTGCCAAGTCTGGCACCTGCCCCTGACTGCCAGGGCCACACCTGGCACACACTGGCATTAGTCATCGGGCCCTCATCCTCTCACTCAGATGACATTCTTCCTGTCCTCACCAGCGTGCCCCTGACATGCAGTGAGCCACACCACCTTACAGCCTGAGTGGCCTTTGCCTTTGCTCCCCACACATTGTGACTGCCCAGGATGCCACATATTTTCCTCATTCTCCAGCCTGAGCTGGCAGCTTTGTGCCTCCTCCACTTGGCAGCACAGGCAGCACTCCTGTGCCTCCGTGCCACATGTGCTGTCACCAGTCCCCCTGCGCAGCAGCAGCTGCCTCCTGCCAACAGGTGCACGAGCAGGTTCTGCTCTGGCACACAAGCATTACAACCCAGTGTGAGGGCAGAGTACAGGCAGCACAGGAGCAGCGGGAAGCTGCCTGCAGGTCTTCCCTGACAACCCCTGCAGCATCTGCAACATAACTGCCATTCCACACAGGAGAACAGGCAACCAACTCACAGGAGGCTCTGAGTGTTCTGGTAGAGGTGGAGGTGCTGGGAACCCACCCACCATCTGCCACATCTCAGACCCCAGTAAGGGGCCAAGTTAGAACTGGAGCCTACACTGAAATGCTGACACTCAACACCAAGGGCAGCCCAGCCTTACCAGTGGTTAGGACTGCAGCTCTTCTAAGCAGAGTTAAAAACAGGGGTGTAGGACACAGATTTGGGCTTACCAGGATTCTACAGACAGCTGAGCTGGTCCAACCAAGCAGGGACAGTGGTGTCCAGGGAGACACCTTCAGTCTGATGGTCCAGACTGAAAACTTAGGCCAGAATCACAAGCCTTTTCCAGGAAAGCTGTTTGCAACCTTCCAACTCTTACATGCCTTTAGGTCTGAGCCTTTTGAAAGCAGATGTAGCAGGGAAGAACAAAGGATGGACAGTCCCATTTTCAGACCCACAGGATTGTAACTCAATTAGCAGCAGACACTGCTCTGCAAAGCACTGCTAAAGGCACATCCAGAATCCAAATGAGGTCAGAGCCTCACACCCGACCTTAGAAATCCATGATCTCGCTGACTTTGATAACATTATCCACAACACATATTCCTATAATCTCCTGAGTCAAGAGAGTCTAGCCAAGGAGGAACTAAATAAATGAGAGATGCTGTTTGTTTTGAAGAAACACCACTGACCTGTGCATTGCTGAACAGACATCTCACTGTTCTGTCTTTCAGTACATCGGCAGCTTGGACGTCCCCAGGCCCAACAGCCGTGTGGAGATTGTGGCAGCCATGAGGAGGATCCGGGTAAGTTCAAAAGAGCTGAGCCCACGTGGAATAAAGGGTTACATTCCATGGAGGGACTTGGTCACAGCGTGCTGTTCTGCATTCCCCCCAGCCCTTCCTGTCTGCAGCTCAAATCTCAGCATAGTCGAGTTTGTAACAAGCTTCTCCTGAAATTCCCAAGGCATCCATCCTCTACTCTTTGCAAAGGGATCAGTTAGCAAAACTCAAACATAAACCCCTCTTCTGTGCTGAGGAGGTATGGGGCTTCTCCTTGACCCTAAGAGATTTATTTATCCTGTATGGAGCTTTGTGTGTGTGAAAAATAAGCTGAACACAGTCTGCTCCACAAAAGCACTTAAATTCACTGACAGTTCCAAATATACTGTGTTATTATATATTGACACATCGGTGGCCTGACAGATGTGATGGATGTAAATCCCATCTGACTAGACTTTGTGGATTCTGCTGCTCATGGAATAATTTGCTGTTCTTCCCATCCTCCAGTACAGTTTTACAGTTCTTGTTTCTCATCACCAAGCCTGTGCTCTTCCTCCTCTACCCCTTTGTTCTGCAGAGCAGGCTGTGAATGGTCACCAGATTTAGCTGTGATTAGCAGGGTGGGTAGCTCACATCTGCTTCGTGTATAACCAGTTCAAGTGCATCTCCCCCAAAAGGCAGTGCAGCTGCTGTGTCTGGCTGAAGTTTTGCAGGGGTCTTAATTCTGAGGCTGTTCATATGTCTCACATCAGCTGAAGCAGGTTTGAGACTCTTCCATTTAAAGCTTTGAAGGGATTATCCCATTTTCTCCCCTCCCCCCAGTGTTTAACCATCTAATTTTCCTTCAGAATAGTGCTTTTTAAACTTAGCCTGTAACTGGCTGGGGAGCTGATGTATTCATCTCCAGCCAAGCTCAGAAATGACATTCCCCTCCCTTTGCCTGCTCAGACTATTAGCACAGCTCTTGCTCAGAACACAGTGCAGCAGCAGCCTAAATTGCCTGGTTATTTATGGAACAGGTGAACATCTATAGGAAGCAAAGGCAGTAGGTGAAGACCACCAGGGCATTTTAGGTGCTGGCATAACTACTGACAGTTTTTCATCTGAATCAGTATTTATCATCAGATTTGACACTGCACTTCTGCTGATCTTTGACTGGGTAACACCCTTGACAGAAAACCTTGAAAAAGCAAATCATATTTTAATATCACTTAAAAGAAAGTGTTGCATTCCATTTTCACACCTGCTGTTGCCACAATGGTACATGGTTCAGAGCCCTGGGAGTGCAACAGCACGCTTGAGTGCTACGAGAGATATAAAAACCCACTCTGCATTCCTGGATGCCATCAGTTAATCTTATCACACAATATTTTTAAAGTAGGCATCCTGTATTCTATCGTGGGTTTTTAATCTTGGAAGCCTGTTCCAAAAAGGGAGGGCCTTCCCTTTTCATGTGCACATTGTACAGCAGGATCTCATTCAGACACTTCCTGGCTGCTGAGCGGAAGATGCTCCTCTATTGAAGATAGTTAATTGGCACTGATCCTTAATTAGAGCATAAAGAATGAACTGGGAGGTCTTTGAAGAGAATTCTAGTGCACAGAGTACCCAACCTAGGAACTGAGGGAAGATGGGGTTTATTTATGTAGCGTTCATTTGCATGCAGAGGCCTTGCCTGTACTGGAGTTTTTTCCCATGGACTCTCAGCAGCACCAGTTGCAACTGGGAGGAAACGGTGGAAGAAGCTGTTGAGGGAAGTGAGTATTCTGCTGCCATGTTATTGTGAGTGGTGGTGCCTGTTTGCACTGCAAGCGTGAGTAAGGTCCTGCAGCCCTGCCAAGTGTTGGCAGGGGCACATCGTGCTGGAGCTTTCATCCTTTGTGCACTCCAGTGTTCCACTGGAATTCTCTACTGGAGCGGAAGGGAAAAGTCGCACAAAGTGGTACAAGCCCCAGCACAACATTCCCTGTGCTGCTCCCTGTGCCCTGTGACATGGGAGAGGCTGGAGCCAGCCCACAGCACTGCCAGGCTGTTACTCACCGCTGCTGCCACGCCGGGAGGGCCACAGGGAGGAGGATGAGGAGTCACAGCTCCCTTTTCCAGGCTGTGACAGAGCTGGTTACTCTAGTTACTCATCAGTAAATTGATACAAGCTCCAAAACTGCCTTCCCACTACAATGTCTCATTGCTGTGATGAAAAGTGCTTTTCCCAGGGAAAAGCCTCCAGCTGCCGAGCACTCCAAGTGCCCTGAGAGGGCCATAAGGGAAGTAGCAACTCCAAATGCTAAGCCTTGTCCTGTGTTTTGTGCTGGGCTCTTCTACCAGTTGCACATGAATTATGCCAGGGAACTGGGGAGCAGTTCAGTGGGATTCTCCATGCATTAGAGAGCACTCTGCTTACAGAGTTCAGGACATTGCTCTCAGGGAGCCTCAAACAACACATTTTAGCATTAGCCTGCTGAAATCGTGACCTGCTCTTTGGCAGTAGGTATTTAAGATGCACTCTCCTAGTAAAGCTTAAATCCATCTTCCAGGCTGAATGGATGCTTGTAGAATTGCTAGCAATACTCCATTAGTCACACATTAGATTCCCATTTCATAACAGACTGGAAAACCTTGTCTCATCATGTTCTATGTTTCCACTGGAGGGAATGCAAATGCAATAGGTAGAACAGGGAAGCTGCTGTTCTTAGCTTCCCATTATGCAGAGCTAGACAACTTTAAGTTTGCTAATCCTCCCAATGGATTATTAGCTGCATACAGCTGCCATGTTGTTATTATACAATCAGAGTTCAAACTAATCCTTCTACCTCTTGCCCTGGCAGGGGAGGTGATGAAATGAGTTTGCTGCTTGGATAAGTACACTGTACTCTGACAGGCATGTCAAGTGTCTGTTTAGCAGAGTCCAATTCATCCTGCAGCTCCAAGCACCCAGGCAGGAATTCCTCCACCTCCCAGGGAGCAGCATCTGCTGCCTCCGGCTGCCCGAGGCCATCCAGGTCTGGGTGTCTGACAGCTCCTGCTCCTGTGCTCTGTCAGCGTCCTGGTGGAGCTGGCTTTCTGCTGGAGTGGATTCATCTGCAGGTATTTGAGCCTTCTCAGCACTCCAGGGAGCTTATGCACAAGGTTTTTCCTCCTGCACAAGTCAAGTGGTAGCTAATGCAAAGATGGGTTTCGTAAAACACAAAATGTTTCCTTGAAGCTCCTGAGGTTGCTCAAAAAATCTTTAGTCTGGGAGACCAGGCTTTAAGTGCAAGGTTAATATCACCACGTTATCCTGCATCCATTCCCCAGAGCCAGCACTGACCAGAGCAGAAAGTCAGCTGTTCCCTTCCTAGGGCAACACTCCTCTCAGTCCAGCACTTCAGAGCCAGCCAAGCAGCCCCAGTGAAGTGCTGCTATTTTGAGTGGTGAGTTGTACAAGGACAGAGTGGGAGTAAGTGTCAAAGCCTGTCATCCCCACAGACAGCCTGCTGCAGCAATTCCCCAAGACACTCCATTTAAATACCTCTAAGGCACAGAATCAGTTTCCTTGGCATTTGTACTTACATATCTCTGAAGCCTAGAAATTTCAGTTCTGTTTGGAAGGTCTAGCTTGGACCTAAGCAGGTATTGACACTGAGAAAGGAGCCAGATGTTGGATTATTTAATCATTCCATAAGGGAACAGCCAGCTGGTGCAGTGCCCATCCAAACACCAGGATGAACAAACAGGAGGCAGGCATCCAGACTACTGTTTCTTCTGTTACCTCCACATTTCTTGCACTTAATTTAATCAATAAGCCTTTTTCCCCAGAGGCGAGTGTGCCAGAGAAACAAACATTTATAATTCTTGACACAGGATATATCAGAAGTGCCTGAGTTCTCCTCAGTGTGAGAACTGGGTTCTCACTTCAGCCTCCCTCTTACCCTGATCACTCTTACTGCATCCATGCTTTAAGCAGAGCCTCAACACTCTGCAGTTTCTCCACATGGTATTTGAGTGAGGAAGTGCAATCTTGCCACACTGCAAGTCAGAGTGACTGCCAAATATCAACTGGTAGTGCTGAAGTGCGACATGACAGCAATTTAAATCAGGATGAGTAAGTTACAATCCTACAGTGCAAACTTGTGAAGCAGAGGCAGCAGAGACAGCCCCACAGAACCTGCCTCTGCACTCCAGCAGCTCCCAGTCTGAGAGCTGGGCTGGCTCACACAGCAGCTCACACTCAGAGCCCTGCCAGGCTGTAAATTGCAATGGTTCAGGAGCAAATATGGATGTGATTTATCTGCTCTTGCTACAGAAGGAAAGGAACCAGGTGGACAGCTGGCAGAGGGCAGGGCGACCGCCTTCAGCCCTCTCAGCTTAATTTATCACTGTGATAGAGATGTTTCACAGACCCATTAGTGAGATTGTTCTAGAACAGTTCCCTCAGCTTTCCCAGGCAGACAGCCTTCTCACTACACATATATAACTTGGTCCAAGACATCCTTGCCATACAGCCCTTCTCTTCTCCAGGCACCTGGTGCCCTGAGCAGGGGTGTGTCCCATTATCCAGCCCACCCACAAGACTGCTCAGCTCCAGGCACTGTGGTCTCAAAAATACCAGTTACTCCCAGCATCCCATCCACAACAGGCATCTGAGCCAGTTTAAGGTTTCTACCACACAAGATTAAGCTAATTGGGTTTACCTTTCCAGGCCCTGGCAAAATACAGCAAGTGTTTTCAGGGTGGTAATTAAGTGTTAATTGCAGCTAAGTTTAGCCCTAATGCCTCATTAGTTTGTTTTCCTCTATTTGTTACAGCTATAGCAGAGTCTCCTGCTCAAGGATGGGGATCAGGATGGGCTTCCCAGGAGGCAGGATTCCCACCGTGTGCTCTGAAGGTCCTACCTGAGCCTTGCCAGGCAGCCTCTTACCTGCTCCCATCCAAGAGGAGGAGATTGGGTGTGGAGCCAGAGACCCCTAGACCTCTAATTAGGCTCTCAGAATCTAGGCAGCCGCCCTGCAGAATATCTAGTGTGCCCACACACACATTAGCCCATTTCCATGATCCAGCAGATTTTGCACCCATTCCTATTACACCTTCGCTGGAGCCTTCCCCAGCCCAGCCCCCTTGGCAGGTTCTCTGCCCTCTCCCATGCCCAAGGGCTGGTTAGTGGGTTTAACTGGGACAGGGAGCCCTGGAACTGCCACATTCAGTGCACTGCTCTATTGGAAAGCTTGTTACTCTTCCACGATGCAAACAGCCCCGAGTTTGGTTCCCACAGCCTGTTTGCTGGTCTTTAGGAAGATAAGGGACCTGACAGGGCTGCCACCCTACATTAAGTGATAACAGACACATTTCAGGCCTTACCTTTGTGCGGCACAGGATGTTGCAGGAGGTGAGCCCTCTGGCAGAAGGTGTGGCAAGAATCCATTTCTCCAGGCAAAACAAGTGGCCTCAGCTTGAGCACCTCTCAGACATTGCTCCTCATCCTGCTTGCAAGATTCCTGGTTCATAACCACTCCCCTTTCCCAGTCTGCCCTGCAGCCCTAATTAGCCAAAACACCAGGTGGGACTCATCTCTCTAATGTCCCATGCCATGAAGGCCCAAGGTTGAGTTTGGAAGGGGGGGTGATGCAGGTGCAGCTCTTTAGGCCTCTCTACACGTGTCACCCAGTCCGTGGTCACCTTGGCAGGCTCAGGTGTGCTCTGTGCACATGTTGCTTTCCTGGCCTTACAGAAAGTGTCATTTCATAAACTGAAGAAATGGCTTTCAAAATGTAGAAGCTACTTTTCTAGAAGAATCAAGTCTACCCTGTTTCCTACTAACCCAATCTTGTTTTACCCATTATCTGCTGTTCCCATTATCATAACACAAAGGGAAGAAGCTCTTAATGAGCTGGTTTTGCAGTGGCACCATGCACAGCGTTTCTAGGCAGCGTTGTGTGACTGCAGTGGAGAACTGACTGTGCTCTGCTTGTACATCTTGAGTGGGAGGAGAGGAAAAAACACCTCAGATTACACAAGAACCCAGCCTTCTGCTCACTACCTGGGGGTCTTACCGTGTCATAGAGCTGCTCCACTGACTTACAAACTCCTGCAGATGTCCACCCTGCTCATCTCCAACCCTAAATCACCCCTGGACTTCTTGCCACAGAATAATTAGTCACCTTCTGTCACTTCTGAACTGAAACAAGTGGGGACTGGTCAAGCTGTGAATACAGGCCACTGTGACAAAAGACAGCTTAGGGCTTTTTCACTTGCCACATGCTATGACCCAGTTTTTGAGGAGTGGCCAGTGACTAGAGATGCTTCAGTTCTTCCAGCCTGTTCAGTGTATGATTGATAACAGATGGGTGGAGGGATCAGTCAGTGAAATGTGTCATCTCCAGGCAACGGCGACCTTTAGTGCCTTCCTCAGAGTGCTCAGAACTCCATGGCTTCTCCAGCGAGGGGGTGGAACAGGGAGGCACATTAATACTGTTTTGCATGAGAGTCATGGTGGATTGGAGTTTAGTTGAAGGCTAATAAAAGCAGCAGTTAAATAGATAAAAGCTAAATTAAAATGTTAGTGCTAAATAGAACAAGACAGATTTTTTGTCTAAGGCTGAATCTTGGCAATGGAGCAGGTACCTCTTAATTGTAAAATAAAGTGCCTTTACCAGAATTATCATTATATTACTGAAGCATTTAATTTCACTAGCTAAAATATCAGAGTATGAGATCTCTGCAAAGCTTTTATCTAGTTTGAAATAGAGAGGCTTTTTCACCAATTATGTTCCTGGTTGTAGAGTATTACAGAGATGAAATACAATGGCTTTGAAATTACATTGTGGTGGAGAACACTCAGCCACGACTCAAGGCTGCTGCTTTGTTGGTGTCTGAAAAAATGTAATTGAGATGGTAACCAGAGGGTAGCAAGGATATTGGATTGGCTTGGTAACGAGGAGGTGCCTCAGTCTGAGTGACAACTGCAGGGGCACAGAAGCTGGGGTTGCCTGTGGGGTGGAGCAAAGATCCTCCTTGCACAGCTAATACAAGTGCACAGGGGGATTTCCAGCAGAGCAGGGGGATGTGTTTCAGGAACACAACAGGATGGCCCATGAAGATGCAAACACTTAAACCTGTCCCATGGGTAAATCCAACTACATGCAGGGAAAAATAAAAAAGAAATCAGCCTTTGGCTATGGTGTAACCTCATACCTTGACTGAGCCTTTCTGGTCCTTAGGTTGAGTCTGTGCTGGACACAGCAGGAAGGCCAGACCCAGTGCCACAGCAATGGGTGCTCTTGTAGATGTTGTCTTGATTTTGTCCTTATGGATCAGTGTTCTGAGGAGATGGGACCCTGGGGGACCATGACCACAAAGCCAAATGCAGCCTATTAAAATAAGATTTGCTAACAATAGCTTGGTCCTACATTTGCTTTCTTGGTTCTGCTTTTGTTCTGTACTAAATGAGGCCTGAAGGCAAACAGAATCAGTGCCACTTAACATAATACTTTGACAAGCTACTTCATGTTTTGACCAAATTACTGTATGTTAAACCTGCAGAATGAAAGTCTTGAATGGGTCCCTGGAAGGAAGGATGCTTTGATGAGAGAGCAGGGATTTTTCAAAGGCATTACGGGATGGTTTTCCTTCTTTCTTGCAGCAGTGATTAAACATTCTTTAGATGTCCTTTCCCTGGGCCAGATGGGTTATTTGGACTAATTGGCAACAGCCTGACAGTTTTCAGGACACCTGAGTCACTTCCCGCTTCCTCCATCCTTCTGTCACTGCTGCTGCAGAGATCCTGCCATGAGTGGGTCTGCTGGGGGGAGGATGTGGCCCTGTGCATTCCAGGGAGCATCACAGCCCAGGGCCCTGGATCACCTGCTCCCTGCACAGCCAGGTCCAGCATACCCCCAGGAATCCCACCAAACTCTCTGAGCTCCAGGGGTTTCTTTCTAAAAATTAAATCCTTTTTGTCACATGAAGAAGAGCAGCAGGATGTGTTAAGATCAGAGGCAGTGTGATGGAGGACAGGGCAGTCACAGCTGCTCCAGGAGGGTGTAAGGCACACAGGCACTCTTCAGGCACGTGGGAGAACTGGCCCAAATGCTGGTGTTTGCCACCTGTCGAGTACCCTGTGCCTACCACAGAGCCACATGCAGCACATGGAGCACTAAGGTTCAGTGATCCCAAACCATCATGGACCAGTTCAGTCCTGCTGCAGCCTGTGCTGCTGCTGCTAATGATTTGCAGGGCATCAACTTCCATCCCAGGCACGCTTTCCTATTTCCATGTTGCTGCCCCCCAGGGCAGTGCTGGTCTCCTGCTTGTCTCGCTTCCTTGCACCCAAGCTGGTGGCAGGAGCAGCTATGAGCTGGGGCAGGGAACATTCTTTGGGGTTAATCACTGACCTGTATGTGAGCAGTGCAGGTGCATTGATGTCCACAGCTTCACACCTTGCTGCTGACAGCACTGCTAGCCCATGGACGCTGGGAATGGCACTGGGAACAGAGCAGGGGTCAGGAAAGTGGAACAAGCATCCTCCCCGAGGGTGGTTACTGCCAAGCAGGGGGACATCAGCGTTTCATAGCTGTATTTGCAGTGAGAAAAGGTACATTCAGGTGGGTTCCCACTCTGTATGTCTGCTTTTACAGCTGTCTGTAATGAGTTCTTCGTCTTTCTTTACCTGTCTGTGAAGTAGTTACACACCCAGGTACTGGCCCCATCTGCTCGCCTCTGCCTGTGCCCCTGGCTGTGATGCTCTGGTACAGTTTTGATGATAAGACCTCTATAACAACAAGTACTGATACTGTAAAACCCTCTTTTTCCATAATTCCCACTATCTAAACCCAAGCTCTTCTCTCATCACGATTCAGTAATCTCAGTAGCTCCCCTGAGGCTAATGGTGTCCTTGAACTGCTTAATATTCTGGAGTTTTGGAAATGGCACAATTAGCATTGAATTTCATTTCTCTTACAGTAGCAGTCTCGTTTCCAAGTTTGAGCAGGGCTTCATGGACAATTTGAGGAGAACCCAGAGACCTTCCTTTAGCAATTGCAGTTTTATTGGCACTCAATAATCTCTAACCAAGGCCCAACTGGTGAGAAGCAGCATGTCATCCATGCAGTGCCTGAATCTGCTCAGGGGTACACACCTGGGTAGTGCCAGCTGGGACTGCCAGGGGCAGCCTGGCAGGAGAAGGGTGAGCTCCCTTCTGTTTGTCTTCACTTTGCTGTATTCCAGAAATGCACATGATACAAGAGCTCTTGGGCAGATTCCAAAAGCCATTTGTGCTCTGTGTGTTGTTCAGAACAACCAAGACTCTTTCTGAAGTCAATGGGAATTAAGAATTGTCTGCTTTAGAAAATCCCTCTTAATAGTTGCATCTGAGCCCTGGACCTGACTCTGCTGATTTTCCTAAGGAGGCAGGATCTTAGAGCACTGCTTGCCAAGTCTTCACTAACAGGCCTTCCCCACACAGTCCCTGTGGCCTTACAGGGACCGACCCCCTCCGAGCTCAATGGCCTGTTCCTGGCTGGAATTGCTGTGCTGTTGCTGCTCTCAGATGCAAACACATGCTTTCAGTGCAATGCTTGGAGGTCGACTGTAAGTCACTGGGCTTTCTGTAAGAAATGTTTTCTCAAGTGGAACTGTTGGAGATCGATAGTATTAACAGCTACACAGGAAAAGTCTCCTTGCCTGGGAATAAAGCAGATTATTTTGGTCCCTGACTGTCTCAGACCAGCACATAGCAAAGCTGTTCATGGAAGTTGCTGGCATTGAGGAGTGGAAAGGTTCAGCTGCACCCAGGGCTTGAACTAACAAAGAACTCTTTGCCATGAAGGAGAACAAAGCCTGATTGCACCTAGCAAAGGACTCATGGAGCCTGGCCTGCACAGAGCTCAGCATCCCCCATTTTCATTCTGGTCTAGTTTGTAATCGAGTGCTGGTTCTGAATGCAAATGGAGATCAAGTCTTCATTCTAGCTTGGATTTTGCTTGCTCAAAGATAAAGGTGCCAAGTCCAGCTTCCTGACTCCGCTGTGGATATGCAAAGAAAATGCTAATTTCCCTGGTAGGTGGTTAGGAGAAACCACAAGGCACAGAGCTGGTGGACAGCACACGAGATGCAGATGGGGTGTGATAGCAGGTTTGGAAGCCAGGAGATGTTCCCTCCCTGCAGCACTTACCCAGAGCAGGTGTTAGTCATGCAGATGTAGCTTCTCCAGATTCTCAACAGCAAGCTGGATTCCTCCTTCTCCTTTGGATAGGTATCCATGCTGGGAGGACATGCTCAGCATCATCTCCTTCACATCCCAAGGTCTGGAGGCTTTAAGGAGGAGGCTGCAGAGCAGCACCAGGTGCTGGGAGTGGGGAACACCTGGCCCTCCTGGGAGCAGGGGCTGGGTTGACTTGGTTATTGAGTTGAACATGTGGGACCTTCTCTCCTCAGCCTTCTCCATCTTTACCTCACCTGCCTGCTCTGGGCCTCAGGAGCACCAACATTCCCTCTCCATCCCTGCGCTCAGGTGGCTCCCAGCCTGCCTCTCTGCTGCCTCCGCTGTGCCGTCCTCCTTCACTTGGGCACCTGCACTGAAATAGCATCCTTACATAGACACAGTGTGTTGCATTATTTAGAGGCCTGAAACCCTGGCACCTGCCTTTGTCAGAGCCTCAGCATGGCCATGGGATTAGGGTTTCTCCCTGTCTCTGTGCTGTGCCAGTGTGAGCCCCTGCCAGGACCCCCATTAAGCCCCCACCCCACGCACTGCAGCCCCCGCAGCCTCACCGTGGTGGGTCCTGCCTGTCTCCCATGGCCATGGACTGCTCGTGGGCTGAACAGTGCTCTGCTTCCTCGAAGAACACCATCACAAACACACCTGTGGAGAGCCACAGAAGAAGAAAATTTGCTTTCAGTTTTCATTCTCTCTCCAAGCAAGCAATAAACACCAACTCCCAGAGACAGAGCAAAACAGCCCTTTTAATCACCTGTCCCATCTCTCCCTCCTGCTTCTCTGAGAGCACCAGCTTCTCTTTTTCCTCTCTGGACAGCTTAGCCAAAATACCTGAAGTGATCCAGGAGCATCTCCCCTGCTGTGGCCTGTCAGGCTCAGGTGGAGGGGTGGGTAGGAAGCGAATATACTCCAGGGATTTTGGAGCAAGCAGCAGAAATCCTCAGTTGCCTCCTGCTCATGTATTTGTAGGAGCAGTGTCTGGTGACCTGGCCTGGCCCTGCCAGCGAGGTGCTGAGTAGCTGTCACTTGGCAGAGAGTGGCTGTAACCAGAACAACTGAATGAATGAAATAGAAAATGAACATTCTTGCTTTGTGAGTGAGAATCAGACACACAAAATGCTCCGGTACCTTCCCACAGCCATACAGGGGGTCTGGGGCTTTTCCATGAAGCTCTGAGCTTGCTGCAGAGTCCTGGCTCCTGCTCTTTAGAGCTTTGTTGTTTGAACATTGATGAGCAAGGTTTAAAGCAATCCAGTCTCCTACCTTGCTTCTTGGCCTACATATCATCTGGAGGACAACTAGGATATTAAACGTACTAAACCAGGACTTTCTCTTCAGGGCCTCATGACACCAGTGTTTATAGGGAAATAGAGAATTACTTGAAGGTATCACGGTGTATAACTGCAGTTTCACTTCTCAGGGTTATTTCAGGTGAATCTGACCTGCTTCTAATGAAATTAGCACTTTTTATCTGCAATAACCTAGCAGCTCCTTCAGGTAGGGACCATTTTCATGCTCGTGTGCACTCTGCCTGGTACATGGACTCCGTTGGGGTGGGGTCCCAAGGCACTACTTCATTACTGAGCCTAATTAATCATCCAAGGCACTGCAGAGGGAAAAGGTAATTTGTTTTCTCCTGCAAAGTGAATAGAGGTAGGGAAGAAAATAAGCTTCCCTGTGAGCTGGGGTTGGCCTGCCCTGGCCAAACAAGGACTGAAGGGCCATGTGTGGGAAAGCTCCCTATTAAACCTGGGGACAGCAGGGAGCTCCTGGAAGTGACAGTCACACAATGGTGCTTTTGTCAGAGAGGCACCAAAGGCCAGATGATGTCACCTTGTACTGGGCTGTGAGGCTGCTTGTGCCTCTCAGGATGGAGCTCAGCAGCATTGCACTATCTCTTTAATAGGGAGGAGGCAATGAAAAGGCTGCTTTTATCCCACCCTTTTTTAAAGCAGACGGAGTAGCTTTGTTCTAGAACAGTCTATGGGTTTTCAGAGGTGGAAAAGACTAATTACAGAGCCTCTGCTAGCCCTGGTCTCCCCACCAGCTCCCATCACCTGCAGGAGCCCTGCTCACCCCCATAAGTGTAACTCTGATCACTGTCTGCTCCACATCCTTTGGACTGGCTCAGAGGAATATCTGAACTCCAGCCACGTCCTTTGCCATCTCACTTTAGATGGAAAGATCAAGTTATCCTTAAAGGCTCTATGAGGCCTTAAAGGCAGTCTGAGACCTCCCAAGGGTAAGATCTATTGAAGATGAGGAGAAAGGAGATGAAGAGGAAGGCCTGTATTAACATATCCATCTGAATGCTGTGAAGCAGAATTCCTCAGATGGCAAAGGAGACCTGGATAAAAAACAGCTCTTTCCCCTCCTTCTCTTTACCTGACCAGCCAGGGCAGCATCCTCACAGCCCCTGCCCGAGCTCAGCCAGCACCACTGGCCACCCAGGGATCCTCTGTGATGGGCTGGGGTCACATTTCCTTCCTGCCCTTCCAGGGACTCCCAGAAACCCAGGAGGGCTGTGATAGCTCCTCAGCCCCCTCAGCTCCCTGCGTGGGCAGCAGTGTGCGGCATCTACAGAGGGTTTGCTGGATGGTGGAAGGAACTAATTTAAATGAGAAAAAGAGACTTTGGGTACGTTGCCAGCATTCTTCTTGCCTATTGTACTCCCCCTTCGGTTTCTGCTTTCCACTGAACAGTTTTATGTTTCCAAGGATCATAAATTCTCATTTTTCCACTGGGCAGGAGGTGCTCTCCTGGTCTGCAGCGCTTCCTGCGTCGCTTTTGTGTCCGTGTTGCCCAGTTACTGCAGCACAGCCCCAGACTATGCCTGGCCACATTCACAGCGGCCACGGCCCCAGGAGCGTGTGCTCCGACGGGCACGGGGAGTTCAGAGGATTCAGACAGGCATGGGGAGTTCAGAGGATTCAGACAGGCACATGCTTCCCCAGAGGGACAAAGGAA
The DNA here is from genome assembly GCF_001715985.3 of Manacus vitellinus. Lineage (NCBI taxonomy): Eukaryota > Metazoa > Chordata > Aves > Passeriformes > Pipridae > Manacus > Manacus vitellinus. The sequence goes on along the minus strand of NW_021940039.1, from coordinate 1,802,278 downwards.
GGGCCATAACCCAGCGGTGTCCAGACGGAGCCGCAGGGAGGGCAGCGCTGACCGGTGACCGCAGCGGCTGTCCCGGGCAGGTGGGATGTGATGCTGAAGGAGGGATCAGAGGCTGGACCACAGCCTGCTGTCCAAATGGTGTGGGAACTGACACTGCTCCTTGTCAGCTCTGAGGCGACACACAGAGCTCAGCTAAGCTGTGCTGGCTGGGAGAAGAACTCTGGGGTTTTCTGTAGCATCAGTTCCACGGGCAGCACTCCCAGCACCCGCCGTTCAAACAGCAGCTGAGCTCATGCCCTGTCCTCACTGTCCTCACAGTGTCAGTCACTTTGAAATTAATCACATTCCTGAGCTTGAAATACTTGGATTTATCATTTTAGTTCCTAAGGTGGCCCTGTTATAGTCCTGGAGGTCGCACACCACAGTGGAGGGAAGGATGCCAGGCTGGGAGCAGGGATGGGGGTCCTGCCAGGGGGACGCTGTCGGGGGGCAGAGCCGAGCTCATTCCCACCTCCTCATTGCCATGCTCCCTGTGTCCGTCTGGCAGGCTGGGCTTGGGAAGGGGCTGGGACTGGTTATTGTTGAGGGGTTGTTTATGGACACATAGATCCTGCACCCTGCCAGGCCCGGCCGGGGCGAGGGGAGGCTGAGGGCAGGGCAGCAGGCTGAGGACTGGCTGCAGAATTTATGGCTGCAGGAAGAAGTCGTCCATTTCCAAGCCTGTGGCATCTTCCTTTGGGCATGCAAATAAGTCCGTACCCAGCTGTGATTGGGAGCATTGACACACTTCTGTTTAAAAACCTGGAGAGCCTCTGCCTTGATTTCCCTTAATACAAGTTAAAACACCATTTGAACCGTGGCCAGGAGCATGTTCTGGCCCTGCTGCTCCTTGTTAATGAGGAAGATGCATTTTTTGGAAGCAGAGTCTGCCTCCAAGACCTGCAAACTCTCTATTTTATGACAGTTTTCATTTGCATAATGAAGGCCCTGATACCTTCGGTAATTAATCACATTAAGAATTGCTTCCTTGAATAACTGTATTCATGCAGGTTGTTCCTAGTGCTGGAAACTGCACATGATTTCCAATGTGCATTAGCCCAACTTTCATCAGCAGATGGAAGCTGGTAACTGCATGTGTAATTTATATCTGCTTGGGTGGAATTATCCAATGAAATATGCATCACACGGCGCCATTAACATTTCTAGTCATACAGTCTTTAGCTCGTGGGTAAGTTAATATTACATGCCAACAGTGTCTGGGACCGTATGAAAGGCAAGGACTTGAACATGGGGATTTAAAAGCAGAAATGGAAAGTATTCCAGGTCAGACATAGAAGATATAGAATTAATGATGCTGCTAAAATAAATGAGATTAATTGCCCTTTTTTGACCTGCATTTTTTTTTTATAAAGTCTCCCATCTTGCCTCCCTAGTTAAGAAAGCTGCCAGGCTGCTGAATTGCTGCCTGCAAGGGCAACTGCAGATCCTTTAGCATCCACAAAGCTTTCCCCCATAGGACAGCACGAGCAGCAGGGGAATAGCGATTGAATTGTGGAAGGCAGCAGAGATAAATGCTGCTGTGTGGGTTTGGATTGTCTGTAACCTTGACAAATCCGGGGGAAAAAAATCACGTCAATTCAATAGCAAGAAAAAAATCAGTGGCTACACTTCACTTTGGTGACAGTGCCAGGTCAGCCAGGAGCCTCGTGCCGGGATGGAGGTTGGTTTGTGCATGACCATTTTATAGGAGAAAGTCTGCAGCCTTTGGGTGCGTTTTTCCATGTGCTTTTTTGTCCTTACAGAAATCACAGTTCATTAAAATACTGATTCCTGCTTGATAGGAAGCAATTAAATGAGTGACGCTGTATCCCATCTGCCTCTTCTGTGGAGAGGTGGGTAGAGAGTCCAGCCCCACCTCACGTGGGGCTCTGCCCATCCCTGCTCTGGGAGCACAGTGCTCTCACCCAGCTGGTGTTCCTGCTGCCTGTGCTGGGGCATCCTACAGCTCCTGCTGCCTGAGGGGTTTCACCCTTCAGAAAGGATTTTGGGGCCCACTGAGTTTTAACTGTTTTGGGGCTGAGCTAGTTCCGACCACAGCTGGGTCCCAAGCCCTCTTATGCCCTGACCAGGTGCTCCCAGGAGGATGCAGCAGCGGCCACGAGCTGCGTGGAGTGAGAAGAACCAACAAACTCCTTCCTCACTGAGGATGCTGTGGCAAAGGGCCACAACCAGCTCACAGTGCTGTACAGCTCTGCCTGGAGCTGAACCCTGTACCTGTCCCGAAGCCAGGCTGGGGAGGTGCTGTGTGGGAGCTGGCTGGAGTTCCCTGGGATTAGAGCCTTGCCATCCCTCCTGGCAGCACCCACAGATGCGCTGCTGCTGCTCCCAATTGTTCCTTTCTGTCCGAGAGAGAAAGAAAAAGCATCTCTGCAAAATCCAGGCTTGGACTTTGCTTAAAGCCTTTGAGTAAAGAGCCTTGTTTGAATGTAATTGCACCCCTGTTGCTACAATGGGAAAATACACTGTATTGCTCTTTCTTGGAAAGCTCAGCTAGTATTTTCCCAGCCATTTGTGTATAAAGAAAGATAAACAGCTCTCTAGCGGGCAGAACAGTCTATCCCGGGTTTATTGACATTCACGGAAGCAGGCAAGGAGAAACAGTTGGGTGAGTGCAGGGGAGGGGGAGCAGCTGGGCTGGGGGCACTGGGCACGAGGGGCTGCTTGGGTGGAGGGTGGGAGAAGCCCTCTCAGGTGCTGGCAGTGGTGGGCCCATCTGCCTGGCCTCAGACCCACACACAGCACTTCCCTGTGGGCCCCCCTGGCAGTCTGCAGGATGCCCTCACCACCTCACCCTTCCTCTCACTCCTCCCCATAAATAAAAAACGTGTATAGCAAATTTAGTTCCAGCTTCACACGCAATAGCGCTATAGATAGATTTTTAAAGAGCTTGTCTGAAAGTAATAATTCATGGGGAGATCAAAAGGCTGTGGTTTAATCCAGAGTCTGTCTGATACCATAAACCTTGCAGAGTGCTAACAATTCAATGAGCAGCATCAAAGGCCTGATACACATGAAAGCCACCCAATTTTCTGTCTGTAAGGCTTACACAATGGGTGCTGAGGAGCTGGGAAGATCTGCGTCTTCCCTGCAGAGCTTGGGTGACAGAGCCACACACAGTCCTTCAACTTCAGCCTCCCAAAAGAGGTGCGTGGACTCTGTTAACACCTCAAGTGCTCCCTGCACCTCCACTGAATGTATAAAGAGATCAGAGTTCTAATTAGGTGTCTAATTACATGGCCTAGGTAGACTTCAGACTGCACTTGGCTGCTTGGCGTCACCTTGTGCTCCACACCCAAAAATCACACGGGCTGCGTTAGTTCTCCAAAGTGACGTGACAAAGCAGTGGATTTCAGATAGGGAATGCAAAAAATATGGGGTATCAAAATGCTGTATTTGGAACTGAAAATAGTGCCTAAAATGGGGGCAGGAAGGATGAGTGCTGTAAACACCGGTCCCCAGAGTGGAAGGGCTCTGCCATGCTTCTGGCTGTCAGTTAAAGCAACATTTAAAAGCCAGTGTTTAATTTTTAACACAAATGGAGGTGAGCTCAGGCTGCAGACACCTGCAGGTGAGGAGCTGGGTTTTTCTCCAGAGATCCTGATCCCACAGAGGTTAATGTGATTATGCAAATGGCTGAGCTATAATTGCGTTACTGCCGCCCATCTGGCCCTCCCTGCAGCTCCTGAGTGATTTTATTTTCCCCATGCACCGCAGCACTGACACACAAGGGATGCCATAAATCACTGCTTGGTGTTTGCTGGAAGTGCCACCTCCCCATCAGACCTCGGGAGCAGAATCCTGCTGGACCAGGCATGGCCAAAACACATCAGGAAAGTTCTTCCCAGATCCAAATTAAATGTAGTCCAGAGGATTGAGCTCTACTAGTCCTCTCCCAAGGGATGCTCCTGACAAAGCCAGGATCCTGCCCCACATTCCAGCTACAACAGCATGTCCTTCCTGACATGGTTTTTCTTGGTAGAATAAAACAAATTCCCACCTCCCTCAGCAGCTGAAGTTAAACTAAACCCTGACATTTTCACCTAAGACACTGGCTACCACACACTGTCCCAGGTACCCCCCAATACTCTTTTAAACTTGGATTTTTCTTCTCACCAGTATGAATTCAAAGCCAAGAACATTAAGAAGAAGAAGGTGAGCATCATCGTGTCCGTGGACGGGGTGAAGGTGATCCTGCGCAAGAAGCAGAAGGTGAGGCTTCTCCAGCCCAGCCAGGGCCCTTGGGGCCAGGGCACCTGGGATGTTGGCTATGGCCATGTCTGAGTGTTACTGCTGCTCAGGGTAGTCACACTTCTAACCAAAACTGGCCTCCTCTTATAAACCACACAGAATTTTTACAAGAAAACACTACAGTTTCCATCCAACTAATAACAACCTTGCTGAAAAAGAGTGTGAAGAGGATTTGGTTTTTTCTATCAAAAAAAAATGCCAAGCTCTAAAGAAATACAGTTTCTTTTTGTTGCTAATACCAGTAAGCTTTTTCCATGATGCCTGGTCTGAGCACCCCTCAGCTCTTTGCCCAACTGAGCTTCCCACTGAGCAGCCGGATCCAGATCTCCTAAGCCCCAGTTCAGGGCCTTCTTCCCCAAAACATGGAACTCTTCTGCATATTTGATGCTATAAATTAATCTTAGGGACCATTTTCAGCCCTGAAGGCTGTGATCAGATATGATAAATGATCCAAAAAAATCCATTTCCATCCAAGATACTGTTAAAACAGGCGCTGCTCATCTAGTCACGCTATAGCTTGGATTTTGGCTGGGGTCAAACACACCATTCCCCAGGTTTCCTACCATCAGCATGGTGGAGTTTCACCTTTACCTGATTTACTGTAATTTTCTTTCTGCCCTCTTCTAACAGAGAAAGGAGTGGACCTGGGACGAGAGTAAGATGGTGGTGATGCACGACCCCGTGTACAGGTACGTGGCGGGGGATTCACACCAGGGAGGCCCAGTCAGCCCTGGGTGGTGTGTACCATCCTCCCACCTGCTGAGATACCTCCACCACGGCTTTCCAAAGGACCATCTAAAATTAACGAGGGTACAGAGTTACTGGCAATGGGGAATCCTTTTCATACATTTTTGAGAGCGAGATGGACTGATCTCGCTTTGAAGCTGGCTCTGCTTTGAACAGGGTCACCCAGGTGACCCCCAGAGGTGCCTCAACCCGGATTACTCTCTGATTCTGCCTCTGAAGACAGGCCTCCCACAGTTTTCCTTCAGAGCATGGTTCTCTGTGTGCTCCTGAAGAAGTGCCTTACTCTCAGGTGTAAGTGCTTGCAGGGAATTAACCCTTATGGACGTGGTAAGAGAGCATTACTTTCCATAGTGCCTGCCATAGGATCTTGAGGAATTTCAGAGACCACAAGCCCCATCTGGTGCCTCAGGAGCCCTTGGGGATGCGAAGGCAACCCCAGTGATGGTGTGTGGCCTGAGGACACAGTTAAGAGCACAGAGTGCTCCAGGCTGTTAGATCTGCCAATAAATAATTGTATCACGAGCACAGAACCCACAGGACTGGGATCCCCAACACTGGTTTTAGGGGTCAGAGCCCTTGGCAAGGAGATAAGGAGCAGAGGACGTGCTGATGCATTATCCATGCCCACTTCTCACCTCTGACTTTCTTTAAAGATTATTACAGCATCTACAACAACTGCTCCAATTGCAAGTTCAACACCCAAAAAATTCCAGTGACAGAAAAGAGTAGAAGAAAAAGAACATTTCAAGAATCCCTTTGGTTTCTTCTCTGTTCAGAGCTGAACTCACTTGTCACGTTTTTACCCAGTTAAATCAAACATACAAAAAAGTCTTCAAAAATGGTTTTGCAGCTCAGGGAAGAGTGTCAGCCTGAATATCAGAGAGAGAAATCCTCCGAGTGCACTCAGCATCCCTGGGAGAGGCTTTTGTGCTGTGCCACCTGCCTGCTGCCCAGGGGGAACCTGTCAGGTCCCCAGGCTGGCTGCCCTGAGGGGCAGGACACTCATCATACAGGCAGTTCTGCCACGCTGCAGCCTGGGCAGGGGTTAATTGCTGGGGCTAAAAATAGCCATACGCTTTCCAAGACTATAGATTTTTTCACTTTCCCACAGCATCTTTAAAAAGCTTTTGCCTGCCTCAGAAACCAGAAGGTTTTCCATCAAGCCTGAAACACTCTCTAAATCCATCGCCTCCTGCCTTCAAAATTGCAGGAGGGGCTGTGCAGCAGCACCGCCTCGTTCCTCCAACCCTGGAGCCCACCCATCCTAGGTACCCACAGGAGCTGAGGTGGTCTGGAGGGCAGAAAATCCCCTGGCTGTTTAATTCCCTTTGTCTCTCTCCCACTTAGAATCTTCTACGTCTCTCATGACTCGCAAGACCTGAAAATTTTCAGCTACATCGCAAGGGACGGCGCCAACAACTCCTTCAGGTGCAACGTCTTCAAATCCAAGAAGAAGGTAGGACACTCCCAGGGCTGCACCCGGGCCATCCCTGGGAAAGAGGTCTATGAGGGGCCTCACTCCTTCCCGTGCAGGAACCTAAATAGCTGCTGGGTTAGAGGGTGCAGATCCCTGGGGAGACACCAAGGCAGTGCCGGTGCTGGACGCCCCCAAAACAACGTGCCTGGTGCTCGTCCCCTCCTGCCCTGCCCGGGCAGCGGCGCAGTCCACACAGGGATAGGAACACGGAGATCCAGAGTGGGGAACTGGGAGGCACAGGAGGAGGCCTGGCAGCATGGGGAGGGTTCCCGAGTGCCCCGTGGGTGCGGGGTGGTGGCGGTGGCAGTGTGGCCACCCTGGGCTGAGCGGTGCGGGGTTGCTCTGCAGAGCCAGGCGATGCGCGTGGTGCGCACGGTGGGACAGGCCTTCGAGGTGTGCCACAAGCTGAGCCTGCAGCACGCCCTGCACAACGCCGACGGGCAGGCGGACGGGGCCAGCGACAAGTCAGCCGAGGAGCAGCCGCTGGAAGGTGACTCGTGGCTCCCCTGGGGCAGGGGCAGACCCCCCACCCCCCAGCAGCGGGTGGGGGGCAGCAGTGGGTGTGGGGGTGCTCTGGGGTGGGCAACTGCAAGGTCGCACGTCCCTCATGTGCTTCGGACCCCTTCAGGTAGGGGGCATGGGGAATCTGCCCTGTCTGCCCACTGGGCACTGGGGAGATGGAGCCCCCTCATCCAGCAAGCTCAGGGTCTGCAGCCCCTCAGCTGCCCTGCTCCCTCCCTCCGGCCCCTTCACCACATGCCAAGACTTGGAGCAATCCTGGCTGTTGTCCCTGAGCTTCCCCGAGCTCCCAGCCCTGCGCGGGGCCCCGGCTCTTCCTGCGCTCCTGCACGGGCAAGGGGGGCTCGGGTTCATGTGTCCGTCTCGTTTGAAGTCCACCAGATAAAGGGCTCCAAGATCACGGATATGGACGAGGTTGGCATCGACACTGAGGGCATCTGTATGTCTGAGAGGGGACCCAGAGAGCTGCCAGGTGCCAGGGGGGACCTTGGCATGATGAAACCTGGGCAAGCCTCAAAGGATAAGAACGGCCAGGTAATGGTGGGGAGGGCTGGGGGACGGTCCTTGTGCTCTGCCGCTGCTGGGGTCCCTCTGCTCAGGGTCATTGTATCATGGCTTGATTTGGAGGCACTTTCATGGAGACCCCATTGCAGACACCCCACCTCTGGCTCCCTGCTCAGGACAGGCTGTTTAGCTCCCAGGTTTCCCACAGCAGGGCTGTGTCTCAGTGCTGGGGCAGGGCTTGAGGCGAGAGGCAGGAGTGGGGCCGCGGCGCATGGCTGAGCAGGCTTCAGACACAGCCAGGGTGGATTTCTGTGCCCCTAGAGCTGCTCTGCAGCAGTTGCTTGTCCAACTCCCTCAGCAGCAATCCCCAGCTCCCCTCACCACCCAAGCCCAGGGAGTAACATCCCAAGGGGGCCCAACCCTGACAGCAAAGGTACCCAGGGCACATTCAGCACGAGCAGTGGTTTTGCCTTAATGAGTGGCTGCTCCACAGAGCTCTGGGAGCACTTCCCAGGGGCCTGAATGGCATCGCTTTCAGCTTGCACAATCCTATGGCTCGCAGGACCTGGCTGAAAACAGCTGCACTGACATGCACTCCATGGGATTCATTTGCGTGCCTGGAAAGGCCGGGATTTCCTGTGCATTCCTTCTGGCTCTGCCCAGGCAGGGGAGGGCAGGGGCAGGAAGGGCTGCAGGCACTGGCAAATGCTCCAGGCACCAGGATACCGCCCAGCCTGGGCAGCCACATCACGGAAAGGTGGTGGGGTGTTTGGGTCACTTCCTGCTGTCTCCTCCCAAGGGGACCTGCCCTCCCCAGACACAGCCAATGCAACCCTGCCAGCTCTCTGGGAGCAGGAGCCACTCCAAAACACACTGTCCTGGGGATCACACAGACATGCAGAGCCTGACACCGAGCCCAGGGCTGCCCCCTCAACATCCCCCTGAGTGCCAGGGGTGCAGGGGCCCCTCTACTATACTGGGGTCAGAGCTGTGGGGAACCACAATCCAAATCCCAGCCTGAGCTGGTTGATCCGCTCACCTGCCCATTTCTTTGTGCCCAGGATGCCGAGAACTGCTCCCTACACCTGGCCAGCTCCCAGCAGCTGCTCAGCCCGAGCAGCCCCTGCTCCTCAGCCTCCATCACCCCGCTGGCCTCCCAGCACTGCCTCCAGCTGCTCCAGCAGCAGCTCCTCCAGCAGCAGCAGCAGACGCAGGTGGCTGTGGCCCAGGTACGCACCCTGCCCTCCCCTCAGGGGGCACCAGCACTTCTCTCCCTGCTCCAGCCTGGCCAGGCTGGGCTGACAGTGGGGCAGGTGGGAGCAGGCTGGGGCCCTGGCAGCACTGCTGGCAGCATTCCTTGTGGCACAGCTCACAGCAGGGTTTGCAGCTCCCCTCGCAGCATCGCTTGCAGTGCAACCCGCAGCCTTGCTTGTGGCATCCCGTGCAGCACCGCTTGCAGCACGGCTGAGCTCCCCCAGCCCCGGGGCTGGCTGCACGCACGACCTCACACCGCTCCGGGAGCATGGCAGGGTCCGGCAGAGCCCCCAGCTCCCATTTCACCCTGTTTCATCCCATTTTTGGATGGAAATCATGCCCCCTCGGTGACTCTTCCCCCAAACCAGCATCAGAGCGGGGAGCCCCGCGGCTGGGCACCTCCCCTGCTCGTTTCTCGTTAGCGGAGGGACAACAGACCCCACCACACACACCCCGGGGGTGCCACTGGACCAGCTCGGGGGGGTCACCGGGGGTTGCCGCGGCGGGGCCGGCAGGGGGCGCTGTGGCGCCGCCGCTTCCGCCGGTCCCGGGGATGCTCCGGGAATGGCTCCGGGGATGCTCGGGGATGCTCTGGGGGGATTGCTCCCGCCCGGCCGGCCCGCATCATCCCTTCCCTCCCCGCATCGCCCCCGGCCCCCGCAGGTGCAAGCTGCTGAAGGACCAACTGGCGGCCGAGACCGGCGGCCGCGGATCGAGGCGCAGGCCCGGTGTGCGGCAGCTCCTGCTGACCAACCGCGACCTGCTGCAGCACGTCTCCGCTGCTGGTGCGGCAGCTCACGGTGCTGGAGGCCCGCGAGGAGCAGCGGGACGAGCACCGGCAGCCGGGTGAGCTCAGTGACCCCCCACACACACACTAAGGTTGCTTGGGGGCTAGGGTGCCCTCAGTTCCATCCCTCTGGACCATCTGCACACCCCTTGTGGTCACAGGGAGCAATTGGGGTCGTCCCAGTACCATCCCAGCAGGCTCTGGGTGGTTTTGGGGCATTCCTGCACCCCTCAGTCTAGGGGAGCAGCTGGGTTGGAGATCCCCGGTTTTCATGTGTCCCTTTGTCCATCTCTCACAGTTGACCGCTCCTTGCAAAACCTGTCCCTGGCCCAATCCCTCTCCCTGAACCTGAAGAACCACTACAGCCTGGACGTCCACCTGCCGTCCACCTCCACCCCCGCCAGCATCCTGGGCAGCCCCGTGGCCCCCGGCTCGCTGCCCACCCTGGGCCCCAGGGACTCCTACCTCAACCTCGTCAGCCTGGACAGGGGCAGCCACCGCTACAGCAGCAAGGAGGGGGACGAGTGCCTGGCGGTGCTGGAGGGGCAGGATGGGCTCAGCCGGCGCGTGGAGGGCTCCGAGGTCAGTGACTTCGCCCTGCTCAACGGGAGCAGCCGCCAGAAGGTGGATGACACAGACAGAGGGGACGAGGACAGGTAGGATGTGCCACCTCTGCGTCCCGCCAGCTGGCCCGGGAACACCCTGAGTGGTGCAGGTAAGTACTTGCCCATCACCTCCTCTCTCTCTTCGCCTTCCCAGGCGCCAGCCACCCATTCCCAAGCTCAACCCGCCACCGCCCATCCTACGCAAAAGGTCAAGCAAGACCTCCCCGAGCCTGGAGGTGGAGGTGAAGCCTGAGAGCGCTGCCAGCCTGAGCCTGCCCAGTGCCAGCATCTCCAGCCTCACCAGCATCACTGCCAGCTCCCTCACCCTCTTGGACTCTGAGGCGAGGACTCCCGCACGGAGCGCTGCCTCCAGCACGGAGCCCGGCCCTGCTGGGACGTGCCAACGCAGCCTGGGCAAGGACAGGACTGGAGAGAGCGGGCCAATGTCCCCCTTGGCCAGCATCCGTGACCCAGCAGCCAGCGAGGCCCTGGCCAAGGAGCTGGCAGCCCTGGGCAGCCCCACGGACAGCTCCCTGCCCTTCTCCCCTGCGGACGACACCTGCTTGCACATCAGCTTCTCCGAGGATGAGCTGGACACTGCCGTGGGGCCCAGCAGGGTCCTCTCTTAGTGGGACTGCAGTGGGTGGCAGCTGGTGGCAGCAGCCCCGGCAGCTCCGTCCACAATCCTATGCTGGGGTTGGGGGTCCCTGTGCCCAGGCTGCGAGGCAGGTCCCCTTGCTGTCCCCATCCCACATAACAGCTCCCCCCACCACCTATGGGGCCACCGCACAGGATGGGACCTGACCAGCCCTGCCCTTGGTCTGCACCAGCTCACACTGCCATCCACTGTCCTGTCCCTGCTCACACAGCCAGGGATGCTCCACGGCAGAAAATCCCTGGGAACTGAAGGGTGGAAGCCCTGGGCAGGGCATGGCACAGGGCTGGGGACACCCACACAGAAGGCTGTTCTGGTTCACCAGTTGCTGCCCTTGGTAGCCTGAGCAAGGCCATGTGGCACAGCCACAGTGTCACTCCCCTGCCCAGCTCCCCAAGGCGGGTCCCAGGCTGCCACCCCACTGCCACCATGCTGGGTCTCTCCAGAGCAACCTGTGTCTACCAGTGCCACGCTGTGCCCAGCCCACCTTTGGGGACAGCAGCCCCACCACTGTGCCCCGACACGGCGAAGCCACCACTGCCTCCCTCCACAGGTGCCTTTTCCCACTCTCCAGCACCCACTGCCCACATAGGCTGGGACCACCCCCTGAGGCCACAGATGGGTGCAGGGCTGGCCCTGGGAGCCTGTGGCAGTGGGGGGTGACCCCCAACGAAGGGAAAGGGTGCATCCCATGTCTTGGGCTCTTGCTGGTGGCCGCAGGCAGGAGGCTGCTCCTTGCACTGGTTTAGGGTGTTACAGTGTGGTTTGGGTTTGTTCTGGGAAGTGTGACTGTCCTGGAAGGAGTTAAGGTCTAAGGAAGAGTGTTGGGTGAAGGGCAGGTTTTGGGGAGGGAACAAGGGGATCCTTATCCACCTTGGCTGGTTGTGAGAGGGTGTTGGGAAAGTGTTGGAGAGTCGAGTTGGGAAGTGTCAAGCAGAAATGGAGACTTGGGGCAGCCACGCTGCCTGTCCCTGACACTGCTGCTCCCACAGGGAGATAGGGTGACAGGGACATGCGCTGCCCAGAGCCAGCCATGCAGTGTGACAGGGCTGGGGTACCGAGGGGCTGCCGTGACGGGGCTGGGGCTGTAAAAGCTGCGGCTGGGCTGTTTCCCGTTACGCTGCAGTAGTGACAGCCCAGCCCATCCGTAGGATGACGGGTCCGTTCACTGCGGTTCCATAATGGACTTTTAAAGGAAAAAATAAAGGTGTCGGATTTGCAGAGCCAGTGCTGTGTCTCTGCCCCACGGGGCCCACGCAGAGGGAGTCCTGAGGCTGTGGAGTCAGGCTCTGGACTGTACAGGTATTCCCAAAGAGGGAAGATCCCTGCTGGGAACGACGGCTGAGCCCCTGAGCTGCCAGCCCACTCCCTACACCCTCCCCATCCTGCAACCCCAGTGCAGGTCCCAGCAGCCCCCTCTGCTCCCCCTGGCAGGGCCAGTGACAGTGGGAGGTCCTGTGTCCCCACACATGCTGCCACAGGGCAGAGGGATTCCATAGTCAGGGATGGGCCCATCTCCAGTGAACCCCTCCTGTCCCAGGCCCAGCAGCACCCCCACGGGCTGCATGGCACTGACCACCACCTGCCACAGCTTCCACCAGGTTGCCCTTTCTAGGCCCCATTTCTGCTCCCAAAATAAATCCTGGCCCCAGCACACGGGATGTGAGTACAAGACAGGAGTAGGCAAATGGCAGGCAGGTGGCAAAGCTTGATGCAGGATGGGATGGGACCAGTGGCATGCCAGGGTTCTGGGACACCCCAGGGGCTGCCTGCAGCCAGGACAGGCAAGAGAGCCCCTGCCTTCCTCAGCATCCTCACCCTGCAGTGTGGGGAAGGGAACCCATGTGCAATTCAGCACTGAGGCTCTAGGACAGACCCTGAGATCCTCCCCCTGTGCAGGAGGGGGGACTCAACTGGAGGGACCCAGCACCCAGGACCTCTGGGGTCCCAGGGCTACTCTCCATCCCTCCACAGAGTGGGTACAGTCTCCAGTAGGACAGAGTGGGGAACAGGGAGCCCTTTCCCTGGGCCCACCGCAGACATCTGCCGGGGGGGCTGCCTGTGTGGGGAGGGGGCACTTCCAGCCCAGAGCCTTATTATGCTTCCTTCATGGGAAGAAACTTTTTCCTTTGCTGTCTGCTAAGCTGCTAGCAATCATCAGGCAGGCAGGTGGTAAAGATTCATATCCATCAAACAATGCCATTTAGTTTGTAACCTGTGACTAAATCTGGTGTTAGCTTTAATTTCAGAGTCTGCTTTAGGGCTCGCTTGTTAATCTCTATGCAAAGCAGATGAAATGAATATGCAGCATTTTGGATGTAATTGTACGGCTTCAATTCAGCACTATAATTTTCCAAACAGGATCTTGCAATCAAGCTTCTATTCATTAGTGTATAAACAATTTAGTTTCTCAGCTCTCCAGTATGCCAATCATCTCAATGGAGTGAGCATCTCCGACAGAAAGAGGAGGAAAGTTTCCTTTGTGTAACAGAGGTAAAAGTTGCTCCATACTTCAGACAATTCCTACCCGGCAGATCCAGGCCATTCCCACAGAAGGGGGCAGTTCCTGGTGCCCCCACAACACTGACCAGCTGCAAACAGCACTCCAGGGAGCGATGTCCCAGTGACCTCCCAGCTCATGTAGCCCCAGGCCCCTCAGGAATTCTGCATGTGAGACCCCAGGATCAGGCTGCCTGGAAAGGTGAGACCATGCAGCAACACAGCACGTCCCAGTGATCCCTGGGGCTCCTTGGGTGCCCCACGACTCCAGAAAGAGACAGTCACCCCAGGCAAATCCCCCTCCACATTCCCATCTCCCCACAGGAGAGGGCACAGGGGACACCCCACACCTGGGGCCAGTGGCAGCTCCTCCATGGAGGACAAGGCCAGGATCACACAGGGCTGGGAGTGGGGCAGGTTTTGATCTCAGGGGCTCAGCACCCCCATGGCTGGTGCTTCCCTCAGTGGGGACCCGAGTGTCCCACACACACCAGCACATCCCACACCCGTCGCATCCCCGTCCCTCCTCTGCCGCTGCCGCTCCCCAGAGGTGAGGAGGGACCGGCCCGGAGCCTCCACAAAGGGAAGCGCCGTCAGCGGAGCCGCTCAGCGCGGTCCCCGTTTCCAAATGAATATCGACAGCGCTAATTACAGGCCGCCATGCAGACAGCTTATTAGCTTGTCACAAAAAGACGGTATTGAACTCGGAGCCCGCGGTATTCACGGAGCGCAGCAAGACGCTCCCCAGACAGCACAGCGAACCAGGCAGGCGAACAACCTCCAGCAAAACTAATTACTTCCTGATTGTCTATGGCCACCCACTGGGTATAATAGTATAGACTAAATTTGGCATATACATAACTAAGCACTCGGCACCAATTTGGCGTACAATAATCATCCTCTGTGTTGCATAATTAAAATCTGATCACTTAGAATAATTATTTCATATTCCCAGTATCGGGTGAGGATTGCATAATGTGGCAGGAGCGTGTGCCGGGGAGTGGAACGATCCACTTCCACAGGAGTGAGCCCCCCAGGAAGGACTTTATGGCTCCAGGCATGGCAAGAGACCCGAGAGATCCACTCGGCACCGGCTGCCTCTGACAGTGCCACTGACCCTGTGATGGCCCAGCGCTGTCGGTCAGCACCAGCTGTGGAGGAGCTGGAGTCACCTAAACTAGCACTGAGCACAGCCCCAGTGGGGCAGGACTGTACCCGCCAGGACAGGCTGTCCCCGTGTCCCCACGCAAGCACTCTCCACATTGACCTTTCCAGGCTGGCTGCTGCCCCGCTGCCCGCCCGGCCGGGATGCTCATCGCCCGACCCCATTGTGCTCGTGCATCTGCTAAAGGCATTTGGAGAGACACGGCAATAAAAAATAAAAATCAAGTGGAACGTGTGTGTCTAATCCATTAACTTCCTCCGGCGGCTCCCCGGGGACCCGGCGAGGAGCAGAAAGAATACGTGGATATTGCACGCGCCCTGGCACCTTGTCCCCGGGCCAGCCCCGCCGCTGGCCACTGCCACGGGCTCATAAATCACCGCGGGCGACAGCGTTTCACAGCTCGCTTCCCAGCCAGGATATGGCCATTCCTGCTGATTACGCCGCCGGGCGCGCGGGGGAAGCTCCATCTCCCACTTCCAGGAAGGGAGGATCCGCAAGGAAAACGCATTGATAAAAAGAAGAACGAAATCAGCTTTGTTCACGTTGCGAATCTCCCATTGTTCCTGCTGCGGCCGTCAGCCCTCGCTGGAGAAAGTATTTCCTCAGCGATAAATCTCCTGGGCTCCTCACAGCCCTCGCCTTGGCACTGGATTCTCCTCAGCTTGTTTTGAAACAAAAAGCAGTTTTGGCCGCGGGCCCCCCCGTGGGGTGCACTGGGCCATTCATGGTGTGACTTTGGGGAGTGAGGGACATCCCTGGGGCAAGGGACAGGGTCTGGTGCCCATCCCAGAGGTCTCTGACCTGTGTCCCCAGACAAGGGGACCTTCCCTGCCACTCCCAAAAGCTCCACTCCCATCCCGCAGAGCCCGTGTCCTCCCTGCCGGCACGGCACGAGCCGGGGAAAGTGAGTCTGACCGGGGCCACACTAATCCCAGTGCTGAAACGTGGAGCTGGCAGTGGCCAAGCACTTGGAATACAGGAGTCAGGCTGACAGTCATACAAGAAAAATAGATCAAGTTTCCAAGAAAATAGAGCTGAGCTGATCTGATTTTCATCAGCATCTTCAGCCGCCTTTCGGGAAGCCCCAGCCCACTCCTCATTCCTGCTCTCTGCTTTACAAACCACTTAATTCCTTGTTGCTTTGGAAACCCTCACAAAGACCCTCTGCATCCCCCAAAATAACGAGCAACAGATGCTGCTTTGACCTCAGCGACTTCCTGGAAACATACATTTGTCAAAATAAAAATAAAAAGATTAATGTGAGGAAGGCTTTTAAATTATAAGGAAACAGCAGACAGAGCCCGGCCGCGCACGCCGAGCCCTGGGACTGCAGAGAGAGCCCAGGATGGCCAGGGAGGGGCTGTGGGACCAGGGGTCCCTGTGCCCAGGGGGTTGGGGACTCAGAAGGACCAGGTCTGACAACACTGTCCACAGCCAGGTGACACCAGGAGCAGGCTCAGGATCTCCTCCTTCCCTCGTTTCTCAGTTTATAGGAGTAACCAGTCTCTTCTACAGAGCTTTAAACCCTCTCTGCCCATCTTGTAGGGGAGGAGATGTGCAAACAACAGGTCACCAGGAACTTTAGGGTTACAAGCACTTGGGGCACCAGCAAGTTCCAACCTCCCTCTGGCTGCAGCTGCCTGGCACATCCCAGGGACAGAGCTCATGCACAGGCACTTGCCAACAGCACCTGTGATGCCCACAAAGGGACAAGGGCTCCTGCCAGGACTCGTGACAGCCACACTGGTGTGTGACACAGCCAGACGTGAGGCACAACCCACCCCACCACAACCCTGCACCCACAGCACTCACCAGAACCACAGGCAGGGAGGCTCCACAGGCTCCAGGCAAGGGAAGCCCCTTTTCCCTCACAGCTTTATAGAATCAGCTGAAAATGAGCTGCTGGGAAGGGCCTCCTTCTCCTTGGCCTGGTGGGAGGTGGGCTGGGTCATCCTGGGGGTTTGTGCACCTGGGGCAGGTGTGTCAGGGGCACATTGGGCATCCCCATCCTCATCCTCATCTGACTCCTGGTTGCACCCAGCTTGCTGCTGCTGCACAACAAAGCCTGACTGTGGGACCTGAGGGACACCCCTCCCAGGAGGGTGTTCTCTCCCTGGGCACCCTGTCACCAGGATGGGGATGCACCCACCTTGGTGAGGGGCTGCAGTGCCCGGGCTGCTGCTGCAGGATGGTGAGCAGTGGATGGTGCTGGGGCACTGTCCCCCTGCCCACGCTGGGGAGGTGACAGTGGCACAGGGGTCGGTACAGTCGGGCTGCCCCCGTGCCAGCACCCTGGGGTGTGAGGGGTCCTGCTGCACCGGGAATGCAAATCCTGACCCGGGCTGGGCCAGGGGCTCTGCCTCCCCCGGGATTCCTGTGGTAGCCATGACAACGTCCATATACATTTACATATCTATCCCGGGGACATCCAGAGCAATTGTTTCGTGGGGGTTGTTTCCATCCCGCCACAGGACATGCCAGTGTTCCCACCTCACACCCATGGCCACTCCTGCACGTGGAACAAATCCTCTGTGCTGCCCCTTCCCTGGAGCCCCTGGTGCAGGGGCAGCCCCTTCCCACCCGAGTCTGGGGAGAGAACCAAAAAAATGACTTTCCATCACGTCAATGAGAGCCAAGGAAGGGCCAGCGAGCTCAGTGGTGCAGGCAGGTGTGTGTGGGCACTGCCAGCCCCTGACAGTGGTGCCAGGGGCCTCCTGTGCCAAGGGATGATCAGAGCCGTGCTGGAGCACCGGCACAGCCAGTCCTGCTGGCTTCCATGGCAGCAGCACATGCCGAGGACACTGGATGAGCCCCGGCCTCCTTCTGCCTCCCACACTGCTCACCCAGAGGTTCTGCCTCGCAGCTCCCAGCTGGCAGCACCTCAGCACTGCCAGGAGCCTGGGGTTAGTCACAAGCCAGGAAAGGCAGCTTGTGTGCTGAGTTACAGGGAGGAGAAGAGACACTAGAGGGGTGCACACAAAATAATTGCTGCCTTGCACAGAGCACCACATGGAGCCGTGCCCACAGCCCTGACACAGCCAGGAGCGAGGAGCCAAGCAATGTGCAGCTCCCCTCTGCTGCTGGCTGCCTCTCTCCTGGCTCCTGGGTGCTCCAGGGGCACTGCAGCATGATACCAGCATGGCATCACCTGCAAGCCTGGCATCCCCTGAGAGCCTGGCATCACCTGCAGCATGGCCACAGCTCCCAAAGGAATGGACAAGCACCACAGCTCCCCGTGCAGGCAGCACAGCAGGTCCCACCTACACACACTGTCCGTGGGGCCGTGACCCACCGTGCTCACACCGTGGTCTCACCGGGTCTGCCGTGCTCTGCCCAGGCCCGTTGGGCTCCCCCTGCACTCCTGTGCCACAGCAGGACTTGTGTCACCTCTGGGAGCCCCTCAGGGGCACTTGGTGGCTGCTGCCCTCACCCCACCTCACAGCCCCAGGCACAAGTGCCGTGTGTGTGGGGCTGATGGAGGGCTCAGAGCAGCCCTGTCCCAGCCCTGTCCCACCAGGATTCCAGACCCACCAGTTTCCTCTGCCCTTTCCACTGAACCAGCCCACAGAAAGTTTTATAAACTTGAGGAAACGCGAGTCAAAGCAGAAGGAGCCCAAAGCTGAGCCGCACCGTGACCTCAGCAACCTCCCCCTTTGTCCAGCCCGGGACCTCACGATCATGTGTCAGCATTTGCTGAGTCCCCTCCTTCGGGGACACACCAGGCCCTTCCGCAGGAGCGGGGCCTCCCCTCAGCCCCCCTCCTCTAATGACTCTGTTATCTCTGGCACTCCCAGCCCCACTTCCCTCCACCACTGCAGGGGTGATGTCCTCCCCGGGCTGGCAGTCCTGGGGGAGCGGCATCCCAGCCCACACCTCCCAAACCCCTCATGGATGGATTCATCCCGCTGGGCTGGGCTTGGGATGGCACTCTCATCATGCTCAGTGGGGTTGGGATGAGGGTTTGATGGAGTAGCTGCAGGTCACAGCTGAAAGTAAAGTTCAGCTCTGCTAACAAACGCCCTCCTATGGATGCTACTCCCATCCC
The DNA here is from genome assembly GCF_001715985.3 of Manacus vitellinus. Classification (NCBI taxonomy): domain Eukaryota; kingdom Metazoa; phylum Chordata; class Aves; order Passeriformes; family Pipridae; genus Manacus; species Manacus vitellinus. The sequence goes on along the minus strand of NW_021940039.1, from coordinate 1,783,713 downwards.
ATCCCATCCCATCCCTGCTCCAGGCCTGATGGAAGAGAGGCAGAGCCTGGTAGAACAGGGCCCGAGGGAAGATGGAGCACAGTTTGCTGTCTGAAGCATGAACCTGCCCGGCTGATGTGAGGGCACTGACAGGCAGAGAGGGTTTGGTGCAAAGGAAGGAAATGGAAGAATTAAATCCACAGAACTTCCCTGCTTTTGTTCTCCCTCCCGCCCCCGCTCTTCTCCTTGGCCGCTCGCACTTCTTGCTGGATGTGTATGGCTTGATACTACCCAAGCAAGCTGGAAACAGGGTATATCAGCTGAAAGCAATTTACTTTGAAATCCAGCTGCCAGATTTTCCTTCATTTGTTTACTTTTAAATGCTTTTTTAAAAGCCAAAGTACACAAGGCAGCCAAATTGCTGACATGTGTGCCGGGCCGGTACCCCGCAAATGCTGCATTCTTTCATGTCCTCCTGGGCTCAAATCCACTCATGTTTATTTAAAATATGTAGAACACTTCAGCACTATTAAGGACCATGTTTTATAGTAAATGGAAAAAGATTTCCTCGCAGGCCGAAGGGAGAGGAAAAGAATCACTTCAATTCAGTTTTGTTCCGACAGCACTTTGCCTGCCCACCGGGGCCCAGCCACCCACAGCCCACCGACGGGCTCGGCCCAGCGCCAGGGCCTGGGAGCTGCTGGTGCTCTGGAAATGTTGGAGACAGGTGGACACGGGGCTCCAGCAGCACTGGTGGGGCTCAGCCTTTCTCCCCTCCCAGATCCATGGGGCAGTGGGCCTGCAACGAAAACAAACACCAGGAGGGGGGGCTTGGAGTCATCGAGGCTCTCCACAGCTCCAGGGTCTTGATTTAAAACAGGATTTCACCTGAAAACATGGATGCTAAAGCTACAGGTGAGAGACCAACCTGTGTGACCCCCAGCTGCAAACCCCAGGGAAAAGCAGGAGAGGAGGTGGCAGGAACAGGTTGGCAGGAACACCAGGATGGAGCAGATCCATCCACAGCAGAATGAGGCACTACAGGCCTATTCTAGATGACATGGAATGACACATCCTCTCAAAAGTAGGATGCAGATGGGAATGGATAGCAATACATATTTTCAGGTCAATAACAGCTAAAAGGGAAGTAGATGTTCAAATTCAGGATTTTTAAGTGCATTGTTAATGTGGGTGTTTTGGGAGGGAACAAAGTGGAAGAGGCATTTCCAGCTAATGCTGCCTTTCCTCAAACCACCCCTCTGTGGCTGACACAAGCTGAATTCTGTGGGGTAAGGTAAGGATGCACATCAGAAAGGGAAAATGTCAATAAACAGCAAATAAATCCTGCAGGCCCTTGTTGCTGTTCAAGCTGAAACAAACACAGAAGGGCAACACACAGAGAAAGGAGCAAGGAAGTGACATATTTTTAATCAAATTATCTGCTATCAGCAACAGAGATGGACAGTGGCTCTATGAACATATTAGCGTGCCGCTGACAGACCTTCCTGAAGGAAAACACCACTGATGCAGCCAGAATCACTCTGTTTCCTAACAAAGAACACAAGAAAGCAGGGATACCTTTCATCTTCCATCCCTCAGCAAGGTCTCTAGGTGCCTCCCCAGTCAGAGAGCTGCCCACCAGCATACCCACAAAGGACAAGCTGGGCAGAGTCTGCAGAGGAACATCCTTAAAACGTGCTGGGCTGAGTGGCAAGGACAGGTGATGGCCACCTCTCTGCCCACCCACACCCCATCCCCGTGTGTGGCTCCTGCTGCTCGCTCTGGGGAGGGAGAGCAGTGCTGGGCCTTGGGGCTGGGCCTGCCCTGGCCAGGCAGAGCTTCCCCCAAGACTCCTCTAAGGCCCTTCCCAAGGACAAAGACAGTAAACAAGCAGAGATCTGTGTTGGGTGGAACCATCCCATGGCAGAGGAGCCAGGGCAGAGAGGGAAGTGACAATGCCCCAAGGCCACACAATGAGATAGTGACAGGCAGGAAAGGGAAGCCGGGTTGCCTGTCCCCCGGGCAGGGCTGTACCCTCCAGTCCCCCTGCTCCTGCTCTGCCCCGCTCTGTCCCCTCTGCAACACGCTGGTGTTAAGAGACAGAAAACAAACACACGACAGCCTGTAAAAATAAAGAGCCCTGCAACTGGTAGTAAAGACTCCAGCAGCTGTAGGGAGCCAAAGGCTTCTTGGAGGGGGTTGGATGGAAGTCGAGTTTCCCTCCCTGCCGGTATTGTATTTCTTTCCTCTGCCAAAATGTGCTTCCTGAGCCTTGGGCAGAGCTCTCCGTGGCTGACCCTCACCTTCCTCTGTTTAGCCTGGAGCTCAGGCTGGCCACGAGCGCCTGGGGCCGCGCTGGGGCCGGGCAGAGCCTCCCGCTGCGTGCACATGGCCCGGGTCAGCCCCGCTGTCAGCACCTTCCTGAGGGCCAGAGCCAAGTCGGGCCACACCTGAGCCCCGTCCCGCAGGAGAGGCCGGGCAGAGCCGGGACACAGAGCCCAGAGAGAGCCAGGGTGAGACAGGAGGGGTGGCAGGGGCAGAGGGTTGTGCTGCTGGGATCCATCCAGCCCTTTTCTCCCGGGCAAAGATGTGTTGGGTTCCCTCTCGGCACCCGGGAGGCAGCGACAACAAAGCAGAGGTCAGACAGTGCTCTAACCAAGGGGGTGATTCTGGCTCCATTAAAATCCTCACTCCTGTTTGCCTGGAAGCAGAAGGCTGTGCTACTGCTTAAAAAGAGCTGAACCACCCTCAGGGTGACTCATAGCCCTTCACAGAGCTGCCATGCTGATTTTACAAATATTAGAGCAATGCCTCAGAGTCAGGGTTTTTGTATGGTTTAACGTATCAACTTAGGAGCAGACCCATTGCTCTTTTATGGAGCTCCCCTTCCCTGTATTTTATTTCCTTTCTTGGTGCCAGAATTGTAGCCAAAGCTGAGCTTAACAAAGCAACAGGCATGGCCATTCTTCCCAGCCCTCATTTACCCTGGCGAGAAGGGAGAAATTAATTTAAACCCTATCAGAACTGCAGAAGCTGTTTTGGCATTTTGTGCTGCAGAGCACAGCGTGAACCAAACGCTCCCCTGCACCACCTGCACTCACCAAGCCCAGCCAAGAGCACAGGAACTCGCAGGTTGGAATCCTTTTGTTCAGGCATCTGCAACAGACAAACGTGATCTCAGGTGTTTCTCAGAAAACCACGAACAGAAGCACAGGGTTATGTTATTAAGACCATTCAGTGTGGTCGTGTCTGATCCTAACAAAGAGAAATAATGTGCTTTTGGTAAGCACAGGTAAATACTGCAATTAAGCAGCTCCCTATCCTTGCCTGTCCCACACTGCCTACATTGCCCCCCTCCCCAGCTCAGAACCACTGTTCTCTGCAGCACCAGGCCCATCTCCTTTCTGGATTCAGAGAAGCAAATACAATGTACACTGGGATTTCCCAACCACCTCCATCTACTTCAAGTCCACCTTAGCTTCTTCAAATCACATCAAATGTGATTGAGCTGATCAGAACGTTTTCAAACCATTTTTCTTCCTCTTCTCACTTCATACTCGAGAGTTTTTGTATGTAGGAAAAATCAACTTGCCACAACGTTCAAGTGAATTTTGTAGCAAAGACAAAAGATCTAATCAAGCTTCTATACTGAAGTAGCCTTTGGATTTTCACGATGGCAAAATCTTCCCACAGATGCCCAAAATCAGCTCAATGCAGCCACAAGAGGGAGTCTGAAATCTCCTGTTAATGCCCAGATGGATCCTGGCTTCTGAACTCCTCCAGTATAAGAGCACGCAACAAGCTTCAAAAGGATTGTACCATCCTGAGCTCCACATTTCTTCTCTAGCTTTACAGGAGTTTCCTTGCTCTGAAGGAAAAGGTTCTTTAAAATCATGAACCTTTGGTATAAAGATGCAGGTTTTTCTTTTCATACGAATGGGGTGGGGAAACACCTCTAGAACCAGACTGCAACAAAAGGCAGGGGACAAGGAGTGCACGAGTGGGTTTTTTCCTCACCAGTCTCAGTTTATAAATACCTCAAAGGCTTGTCCCACCCAAACTGACACCCAGAAGTGTATTTTACAGCAGGGGTGATAACATGCATAATTTGACACGCAACAGAATTGTGGAACTTGCAGGGGAACCAAATAAAACCAATTCCTTCCCTGCACTTGCTCAGACCTATGGCTGTGAGCAGAGTGGGAGCTGCTGTGGGACTCATGGGTTTTCTTTGCTAGCAGTACCTTCTCCAGGGGCTTTTCCTTGAGATACGAGCAGAGTTGTTTGAGGTCAGGGCACGTCAAACTTCCAGATGTCTCGGAGGGACACTTTCTCCTCAGAAATGTGCTGTTTGTGCTACTGCTGCACTAGAAAACACACACTGCCACCTTACTGAGATTAGAAATTATACTTGGATTTCACTCCTCCCACCCATAATCTGAAAGAAAGGAGCATGGTGGGGGCACTCTACCACGACCTTGGCTTCACGTTTTGTTAATTTGACACGTGATTAGAAGCTTTGGCAGAGCTGAGAACCCTCAGCAAAACAAGTAACACTTCTCACAGCACCAGTGAAACATTTGTGTTGAATCTGTAGCGTCTGCTCTCCATCTGCCAAAAAATTGTCAAGACACATTCCTCAAAAATACTTTTATGGTCTTTACTCCATCTTGACATCCACTTGTTCTAGTTTCCAAGAAAACATTACTGCTCCAAAGGGGCATCTATGTTTGGGGATTTTGAGCAGAAATAGCTCCATACAGGCTGCATGGAAAGCACCACTAAATACCTCTGGCAACACTTTCCTTTTGTAGAGATTTAGCCAAGAGATAAAGACTAGAAGCGATTATCTCAGCGAGGTTAATGAAGGAAGTGCTCACAGTGCAGCTGAATTCTACTTGACTTCATGACTTCATTGTCCTCCTCTGCTCATGTCTTTTGTACTTTCACCTGCCCAGTCCTGCTTCAAGCTGAAGAGGGGCTTTAGGCCAGCAGACAGTTAATTCTGACATTTAACAGTCAGTGCATCAGTGCTGGATCCCCCACCTCTGACCCAGGAGGCTGTAGATTCAGCTGTCATGAAACAGAGGAACAATCTAAAACCTTTGAGGCTGCAGCATAAATCACTACTGTTTTTTTTTTTTGCTTACAGTATTAGCCAACTTAAGGGTGGGGTTCCTAACAGGCTGTCTAAAAAGCTTGCCCCCCTATTTATGCACACCCTTCTTTTCAGAAGCAATTTAATGGGGAAAAAATACTCTTTAAGTATGATTAGAGGCTGACTACTGGAATGCCCACACCTGTTTATTCAAAAGCAAATGTTTAGCAGTGCAAGGTTCATACATTTTGTTGACAATAGTATATTATTAGTGAAACATGGTAAGTAATATCCAAAACCTCTTTCTGTGAGGCTGTCTAACTGTTGGAGTGGGTCAGCAACCAAAGATCTGATGGGATACGTGTTAACATCCCAGAACAATTTATCCTCTGCTCTGCCAAACCTCATTTCACTCACTCAGCTGAATGTAATTAGACCCCAAGCTTGTCCTGAGTTCAGTCTCTGCAGAGAGGGGTTATCTTTCTTCAGCAAGACGTGGCTGCTCTGAGACGCTGGCAGTGACCTGAGAGGAGAAACTGCAAAGGGGCAACACCATCGAGCAGATTTAGACAAGGAGCTGCTAAGACAGCCTGATATGTACATTAAAATGCAAACATGTATACACTTGGAGCACCTGCTTTGAGTTTCAGTCAACGCACCCCAGCAGAGAGTAGCAAGAACCCACGAGCCACACAGTGCAGGAGCTATTTTTAGATAAATGTTATACAATTTTCCCTCCAGCTCCATGGATCAGAAACATATGCTGCAGCTACAGACCCATTACAGTTTAATCCTACCTCAAACAAGGAGATGTTAAATCTCCAGATCCCAATAACACCAGGCTACTCAAGGAGCAGGGCACTGTTCTGCTCTTTGCTGTGGCTCAGGTGACACAACCTGACCCAGAGCAAGTTAAACTGCACGTGGCTTTGGGAAAACAAGTTCACTGGATTTTTTCTGACCTTGTAATAATGTTTTTGCTGTTGGGTAGAGGTGAATGAGAGACTAGATCCAATTCCTACAAAACATATCACTTTCAGATATCGCAGAAAAGATGTATTTTAAAAAGCTGATTGACTCCTCTATCAAAAAGAACATCATAATGGAACAACAGGAAGGATCTGCCCCAAACCCCTCAAGTCAGAGCCTTCAGTCAAGACAGAATACAAGCCACTTTCTTCCAGGGAATCTGTGTCTGCTTCGTGGGACACAAGATCCTTTGGAAGGAAATTTTTCCTTCAAGGTGCTGAAAACAGAGAGTGTGATTTTTACAGTGTAGCAGCCTGGGTTGCCCCAGTAAAAAATAAAAGGTATGGAAGCCACTGACCTTGCTGCATGAGGAACGAGCAGCTGGCAAGTACAACAGGGATCTCTACGTCAGAAACAGCACTGACCTCATCCAACTAAACACGTGCTCCAAGACTGATTTCGGGTCAAATCCCTGCAGGAGTCCCTTGGCAAAATGCACAATTATCAGGTGCAGGACTAAAGGAAGACATTAACGACTTGTTTGTTCCCTGAGTTTCCTTGATGCAAGTGGCAATGTTCTCAGTAGGTAAATGAAGTCTCACACCAGTTTGTGATTGATGGGGACAGCAGTCAAAGACCTGGGCCACATCTGCACACGGACAAACCTGTGTCACCACCAGCCCGCTGGCGTGACTGGTGCTCTGAGGGTCCCAGGGGCTGTGTGACTGCAGAGCCCTGTGCAAACAGGGAAATGCATTGTTCTCGTTGCTGTGAGGGTGAGTTTAAAGAACTCTGCTCAGCCACGTGATGGTTTGGGGCTCTTTAATCATTACTTATACCCAACGCACACCGGACAATTTACACGCGCAGCAACACATCTCTGCACCCGAGTCACAGCCTGCCCACTTCACCAGGACCAGAAAAAGAACCTGCTGCCAAAGCGAGAAGGCTTCAGCTCCCCTTCAATGGGTGGGTTTGGCTCTGGTCTGGGTCTAGAGTGATAGGGATTCTCAGGCAAAGGACGGTCTGTCTTCACCTTCGTAACCTGCGAAGGAAAACAAAGGAATGAGACAACTTCCCACAGCATTTACCAGAAAAGCCACACTGAGTCAGAACTTAAAGAAGAACTACCAAGAAGTACCAAACAACACTAAGGACACATTGTTCAGCTGATTAGAGCTCCTGAGCACTTTTAAAGAAAGTGAGGGGAGGGGCACTTCACTCAAAACTACTGAGCAGCTCCACATGAGTGTGAGCTTCACTCCTGAAGGAAGAGTCTCCACACCAGGAAAAGTAAAAAGCAAGTGTGTCATTGTCTAAAAAGAGCACAAATCTTCTAGGAAAGCAACCCAGAAAAATGCTGACAGAGTCTGGACTCTATTAGGCCACAAACTTCCAGTGTTGAGTTCAGGAATCACCATCTGGCCAGGAGACATTGGAGACCTGGTCTGGACAAGATGTCCATACGGAGGGAGAGAAGGATCTGACTATGAGACCAAAGAGGTATGAAGTTACCTTGGAGAGCTCTCCCAGATCAGGTCTCACCCAGCCCAGCTTGTCCAGCACACAGTTGTCAAAGGCTGCCTGCTGCTTCCTGCACCGCCGCAGCTCCAGCAGGTTGGTGTAGTCGATGCACGTCCAGTACTCGGTGAAGGGCTCTGCACAGTGGGCCTTGATCTTCCTGTGAGGGGCCACACACAGAAAACCCTCAGCACCTGTCACAGTTTTAATGCTCTTCTCTCTTACTCACTCAAACCTCAACTTGTGGTAAAGTGTTTCTTGCAGTCCTGAGTTCTTGGGAACATTTAAATCTTCAGAGAAGTCAGTACTTGAAGCATTTAACAGAACTTGACACAAATACCTGTAAAATTTCTATCACTGTAACTACAGCTAGTGGTAGCAATAACTTTAATAATATGTGGAGGGTATTCTGGCTGGGCAGATGTTCACAGCTCCTTCACAGGAGATCCTTGTTTTGCCAAACAACTCACTCACATGATACAATGCTCTAATGCTTCCAAATTATTTTGATCCCTTAAGCTCAAGAAGCCATGCTTAGAACAGAGGTTTCTGATTACCAGCTGTTAGACTCGAGGTGGACACGCTTTGAGCTAATTAAATGAGGTCCTTTACTAGCAATACTGGCCCTGGATCTATGTTTTTGGTGCATCTCCTTAAGATTTCACAGTAGTTCACCTGTGGAACAGGGAGGACAAACAACACAAAGCTCAGGTTGGATTCCTGGCTTTCATAACATGGCTGCAGGGTGCAGCAGCAGCAACCTCCCACCACTGCCCTGGGAGCCCAACAAAAACCCAGACCACCTGCTCTGGAACAGAAGCCACAGGGCTTCACGTGAAAGGATAAAGTCACGTATAAATAAGCAAGACAAAACAAGTGGCCTCTATCCCCTGGAGCTAAAGTTTAAGAAGCAAAAATAAAGGCTTTGAAGGCTGTGATAGTGCTGGCACTTTTAATCAGAATCACAGAATGGTTTGGGTTGGAAGGGACCTTAGAGACCATCCAGTTCCACCCCTGCCATGAGCAGGGACACCTTCCACCAGCCCAGGCTGCTCCAAGCCCCGTCCAACCTGGCCTTGGACACTTCCAGGGATGGGGCAGCCACAGCTTCTCTGGGCAACCTGTGCCAGAGCCTCCCCACTCTCACAGGGAGGAATTCCTTCCCAATATCCCATCTAACCCTGCTCTCTGGCAGTGGGAAGCCACTCCCCCTTGTCCTGTCACTAGTACCCCTTGTCACAAGTCCCCCTCCAGCTCTCCTGGAGCCCCTTCAGGCAGCGAAACGCTGCACTCGGGTCACCCTAGAGCCCTCTCTTCTCCAGGTGAACCCCCCAGCTCTCCCAGCCTGTCTCAGAGCAGAGGGGGGCCTCCAATCCCGCAGCCGGACCAGGCAGGTCCCGTGGCCCCGGCCCCGCCAGGCCCCTGTGCCCCGGCGCGTCCCCGCTCACCTGAAGAAGTCGAGGGCGCACTGGTTGACCTGCCGTCCCTCCTTGAGGCACCTGCGCGGGTCCTTCTCCTCCCAGCGGCACAGCATGAACTCCTTGTTGGGCCGGTCGCACTGCGAGCCGTAGTGGTGCGCCGGCGGCCTTCAGCAACGGCCGAGCATCACCGCCACCTGCGGCGGGGGCAGAGCGGCCGTGAGGGGGGGGTGGAAGCAAAGGGAAGCAGGGCGGGAAGGGACCCGCACTCACCTCCTGCAACATCGAGCTCCTCCAGCGAGGGCAAACCTGGACGGCGCCCCGGGCAATGGCGGCTCTCCTTGCAGCGCCCTCAGCGCCCGCCCGCACCGCGCATTGCGCCGCGCGGGGGCGGGGCCTCGGGGGGGCGGGGCCTCGCGGGGGGCGGGGCCTGGGGGGCGGGGCCCCGTTGCCGTGGTGACGGGACGCGCCGCCGGGGTACCGCCATGGAGCTGGTGGGGATCGGTTACCTGGGAGGGGTCGTGAGGGCAAGGTGGGGACGGAGAACATTTGGGGGGAACACGAAGGGGAGCTGGGGGGGTGGAGGGATCGGGGAAATCGGGGACAGGGAGGACGGGGGGGACCTGAGGGGGCAGGGGGAATCGGGGACAAAACGGGGGGTCCAGGGAGGTACGGGATGGACCGGGGAGCACGGGAGGACCGGGGTGGGGACAGGGGTCCCCGGGAAGAGGCGCAGGGGGCGATTGCTGGTCGTGGGACATGAGGGACCTGCGGCGGCGCGGGGCACGTGGGACCCGGGGCGAGGAGGGTAAGGGGTTGTGTTCCGGGGGGATCGGAAGGGGCACGGGGAATACTGGGGACAGGTGGGACCGGAGGGAAGAGAAAGAAAGCAAGAGGGAGGTCAAGAAGGGCCGACCAGGGGCACGGGGGACACAGAGGGCACGACAGGGGGCGCAGGGGGGCAGGGTGGATCGGGGGATCGGGGGGGAAACAGCCCCTCCCCACCCGCCTGTCTTCTGGCGCGCAGGACACGTTCGTCACCAAAGAGCGAGACGAAGACGTCTCACGCTGGACCCGGAGTATCCATCGTCCTGTTCCAGGATGGAGGATACGGCTTCTACAAGCTGCCGACGGGCACCGAGTACCGGGGAGCGCTGTGGGACGGGATGTTCCACGGCGAGGGAGAGCTGTTCTTCCCCAACGGCATCAGATACCGGGCGCTCTGGGACCGCGGGATCCCCACGCAGGTACCCCGGGCTGGGGGATTCACCCCGAGGGGCCCCCGCTGTCGGGAGCGGCCCCACTGCGGGGGAGGTTTGGAGGTGAAATACGTGGATTTTCGAACAAAGCCGATTTTTGGCTCCCTCGAGGTGTGAGGAGGCTGCTGGGCATCCCTCAGTACAGTTCCCAGCACTCCAAACACGGGCTGAGCCGTGCTGGCCCTGCTGGGGCTCTACCGAGGAACCTGGCCCTGCCGTTCCCTCCATCCATCATATTTATTAACGTGTTTTGCAGGGGAAATTCGTTTTTGCAGATGGTCTCGAATATGAAGAAAAAAACTGGCATTACTGCGATGGCTACGACAGAAGATTTTATACAGAAATCTGTTCTGGTTTCAAACCACCAGGTACTAAATTGCACTTTGCGATCCTGAGAGTCTGGAAGGAATTAAAGTAACAACTTTGCCTAAGAAAGATTAATTCGGCTACATGAGTAACATGGAGCAGAAAGGCTCTGGCTAATTTCATAGGAGGCTGCCAGAAGAATGTGGACACCACCTTCCACCAGCACAGCCCGGGATGCAGCATTGCATCCACAGCAGGGGCTCTTGGAGTGATGACCAACAGGACAGGGCTTTATTTACAGCTTTTGATATCCTGATTAACCCTTGGACACATTTCACCCTCACTGCATAAGCAGTGTGCTTTTAATAACAGGAAAGCTGAGCAGAAGCAATTAGAATCCAGAATATCAAATAAAGTTTCAGTCATCTGCCCCTCGTAGCTTTTTAGTACATACCAAAGCAGACATTTGTGTCCCATCTATATTTTTGCTTTTATAAGTTCATTATTTGTCTGTAGTCAAAAGGTGGAAAGATTTATAAGGAAACAAGTGGGTAAAATCTGTAACATAATACACACAGTACTCTATACATAGAATATTTTAGTGATGACATGTAGTTCTGTGAGGCCAGCGAGTCTCTCCTGGCCCCAGTTTGGATTTTAGGGTCGTATTTGTAATGTCAGCTCGTGGGGCTGAATCACAGGACTGCGAGTGAGGGAATCAAAGTGGCAGCTTCTTATCACACACTTTTTGGGTGTGAATTTTTCCATTTTTGTTTTCTCCGTCTGCAAAACTGTAAAAATGTTTTACAAAATTATTGTAAAATAACAGCATTGTTTTTATAGCAAAAGCCACGGAGATGTATTTGTTAGTTATCTTGATCAAAGGCTCAAATTTAAAAAACAACCCAAAAAACCAAAATCAGTCCTTTTTTTTTTCCTTCAGGCATTCCTCAGCTTACAAATCTGGATCCTCCCAAAACAATCCCAGAAGGTTGTTACGACTGTGGTGATGGATTCTACAATCCTGAAACCAGAGTTGTTGTTGACTACAAATTCACATTTCTGAGAAATGCAGGTATGATTAACTTCTTTTACAAGGTAAAGTAAGATGAGTTTATTTGTCCTATCTCCTAGGACTAAAGCTAAAACATAAACAACTCCATGATTTGGTTCTCTTATTACCGAGCTAAAATATCTTTTACTTATTTATTTTATCAGTGATTTATGCATCCCCAGAGTTGTATAAATCATATTTTGCAAAATTACAGTGAAGTATTCCCAAGCAGATACAAATAAATATATTGTATTACCATTTGGTATGTTAATCTCAGAAAAATCTTCAGTCTCTTCTGTTATGATCTCAAGCAAGGGAGTGGTTGTGAGGGGCACACCATTGATCCTGAAAGCTAAAAAGCTCCATGCTGGGAACCAGCAAAGTGCTCAAGCATGTGCTTATCTCTACAAGTCCAATTTATTAAAATCAGTCTTAGTCTTACCTTCCTGAACAGGACACTTTCACTTTGGAGAGCTGTGTTCTGAGTAGAGTCTGGCAAATACTGGGTCCCGTGGGTAAGTCCCCAAACTGAAAAGCCTTGGGAAAAATTCATTCTCATCAAGCCAAAAGAGAAACTTTTCAAATTAAAAAAAAAACACAGAAGATCCTCGAACAGCTGACAATGGGATAGCTCAAGAAACATAATCTGACCTGAAAAAAACCCACTTCGTGTTCTGGCTATTTAACCTTTGTATTTATCACCTTTTTAATGTAGAGGATTTTTAAATGAAAATGATTTCTGAAAGCAACCACCCACCTCACTTTTTTCCCCCCCCCCCAAAATGCCCAAATTGCAAAACCTGTTTTTTCAAAACCAGAACATTTCATTTTCAGCGTGCCACAGTTTAACAGTTTTGTTGCTTGGAAACTCCATTTTTCAGCAAATTTACTATTTGTTGAGAATAAAAAAAAATTCTGCCCTGCTCTACTTTCAAGAGCTTTTGTAAGTGTGCACTGTGATATTGGAGGAGGGAAGTGAGGGGGGGTTAAATGAATTGGAGATACCATCTGCTATAAAATATACCCTATGATACATGGCCTGTTTTATAAACGTTGAATAAAAACTGATCCAGATTATTACAAATGGCATTGATCCAAAATACTGGAATGCAGTGGGCCTACTGATGAGGAAGATAAGCAACATGCTTTCCAAAAACACAGGAACCTACACAGATTAGTACAGGGGGGAACGCCTTGGAATTCAATTTATTGTTTTTTAATCTGTTCTTTGAACTCATTGTCCTTTATGACATTTATCTCAAACCCTACAAATTATATCAATCAATATTGGCTCGGCAGCCCAGCCCAGCGTGAGGCCTGACAGTAGTGGAGATGGGCTTTGTGTGGCCCTTCCAGCGAGAGCCTGTGCACAAAGTTAAAGTTGTTGATGTGAGTGTGAAGAAGGAATGTGTCATGTAGGCCAGACCCTTCCTCTCAAGAACATGAACACAATTGAAACACCCGGCACTTGTTCAACATCAGAGGAACTCTTCCCGCCCCAGGAGAGATGATTCAGGGCACAAGGCCACTGAAGTAAAGAGGAAAAAAAAAAAATTAAAAAAAAAAAAAACAACCAGCTGTAAGCAGAAGAAACTGAGGAAGAGGCTGAGATGACAGGGAACAGATCCAGAACTACTCCATTATAGGTTGGGCAGGAAGGAGCAGGAAAACCTCCAGGCTTCCAGCCAAGTCTTGAAAGCATCAAAAGCAGATGGTAGGAAGCATTCAGGAAGTTCTTACAACAGCTTGACAGGTTTACCAAAATGACAGTATCTCCCTCAGCCCTGGCAGCGGGTTTGCAGAACACTCCAGGCCTCACCTTTCACCCCTATTATGAAGCAATTTCTAATTGTTTCTCGGCTGTTTGTGGAAGAGGGCGAGGAACCCTTGGCACTGCCTCGCTGCAGCCTGGCAGCATCCCGGTACCGCTCCCGAGGAGAAGAAAACAGGCGCCATTTGAAACTCCTGAGTTTGGTTCCAGCCCTTCTCTGTGGAGATGAGAGGATGTCGAGCACCGCAGAGCCCCCGATAAGTTTGGCAGGCCCTGCCTTTCCCCTACATGGAGGTCTGATCCTCATTTCCTCCAAGGGCTCTCACTGCTGCAGCAGAGCGAAGGCCCATCGTGAAAACATAATCAGCCCAGGGAACGAAACGACAGCAAGAGTTTTGTTGTACGTTTTTATCTAGCAAAGTCTTCCAAATTCTCATTACAGCCCTGCAGTTATTGCTCTGTCCCTAAACCTCTGTTTCCTCGGGGGTGCTCAGATTTCTCTTCGTTCTCCATGTGTTCTTCAAGCTTTTTTTTTCCAGCGTTGCGAAGTAAGTTAGCAAAACTGAGCACATAAATAAGAATGGGAGTGCTCATTTGTAAGGAGATACCTTGTTTATTTTGAATAGATACTGGGGCCAGACTCCTGTTTCACTAGAAGTATTCCTTTTGCTTTTTTCCCCCCAGAAATGGGACTCCTGGCACCTTTGTAAGGATTGGTCAATAGAAAGATGGGACGATTTCCCAATTTTTCAGCAAAAAGTAGAAACTACAAGATGTTGCTTTTAATGCAAAGCAGGGAGGTACAAGAAGAGCTGTGACAGTCAGGTTTTAGGACCCTCAATTATCAGAGAAGCCCAGAGCTTTCGAAGAGAAAATACCATCAAAAATAGGATTTTTTTTACAGCCTGGGTCACCTCTCTTGATGAAAAGCAAAGATATTTCTGATGAAAATTGCCTTGTTTCTCCTGTGGCTCTCCCAAGGATAGGTTAAATAATATAAAACATGTTTTTTCCTCTTTCTAATATGAGAATATTTGTGCTACTACTTTCGTATTCCATCTTCAGGTTTAATTCATATGTGTTGGGTGCAGTCAATATTACCTGAAATATATTTGCATCTCTTCATATAAAATCAAGAGTAGGAATACACAAAATCTGCCTTTGCACTCAGTGCTCAGTCAGGGAACTGAATTAAGAGCAGGATTAGGCCCAGAAAAGCAGGACAAGTGTCTTAGTAAGAGGAGGGGGTTTGGTGTTGCTGCAGACCCCAACCAGCCAGCAATCAGCATTTCTACAAGCCTGAAAGTCTTGTGAAAAGCAACAGGAAAAATCCTGCTGCTTCAGGAATCATTATGAGCTGAAAAGGTCAAGATTCAAGAACATTATTTTCTTACAGTTTAGAGAAGTCTGGGGTTAGAACATCTGAGGTTCCTTGGTCACGAAAGCTGACCCGACTCCCCAGGCAAGGGGGCAAATCCACCTTAATTCTAAGCCTTAATAATCACAGATTTACACAGATTTGCAGTTTCCTCACGTTGTTACCTTGGGGTGGAGGTTCTCACGCTTGGTTTGAAAGAATTTGGAAGCAAAATTTCTTTTGGGCGGTCGGCAGCGATGTGTTCATCCATTTCAGGTTCATCCAAGTATGCAAATCCTTGAGAGAAATCTCCCACATTTAGATTTCTTTTTTTTTTGTCCTGCAGCTCAGATCTGCCTTGCACCAAGTGCTTTTTGGGAAACGCAGACTTTGACTTCTCTGAAAAATGTAGTTGAGAAAGAGCCATAACCGCTCAATAATTGCTCAGGGTAATATTTCTGTACCTACCCTCGTGTACCCCAAACACATGCAGATGTTTGCGTGCTCTTTCTCATAAACTACTGGAGAATTGGGTGTGGGATGAGGACCTGGCAATTTTTCAGGCCTGGAGTATTTCTGGAAAAAAAAGACAGCAAGTTTAAAACTTCAAGTCGACTGTGGTGCAGGAGAGAAGGTTTGACTGCCCTGGGGGCTCACCCTCGGGGCTTTACCCCCTGTTCTTCTCTGGAACTGCCCCTTGTGCTGCTGCAGGGAGGGCTCCGACAGGCTGAGCCATTGCCTAAGAATGTACCAGTTCTTTAGGCAGATGCCCTGAGCAGTGGAGGGGGAAGCCCCAGCAACACACACTCAGAGAGAATATAGTATTTTTGCTCGAATGAATTTAGCTTCCCATAGATTTAAATGTCTACTTATAACGCAGGGCCATTTAATCTTTTGTACATTTGTTTCTTTTTTATTTGACTTAAGATACTGAATTTAGATGAGGTTTAGTTCCTACATATTGAAACTCTTAAAAGCTCTTCAAATAATTGTTCTTTGGATACTTGTTAAGCTAAAGAAATCAGTTTTGATCGGCAGTAAAAGTTCATGCTATTTTAAGTGCAATGCTATAGCTATTTTCTGTTGTATATTTAATCATTTTGAATTATATGTCATGTAAAAGATTTTAGCTCTGGGGCATTTGCCAGATGGCTGATTCTGCATTTCACACAACAAAAGAAATAATGTTTGTGTAAAGCTCTTAAAAATAGTTGGTAATCAGTATATTCTACAACGAATAGGATCCAGACCTGTTTGGAAAAAAACCCCAGCTTTTGCAGAAATTAATTTAGAGGATTTGGTCTCTACCTCTGGGCTCTGAACAAAACAAATCGTGTCTATTGTTTGCTGATTTTGTAACATTTAACAAGTTAACTGGATTGTAAATTTTAGTCATTTTTATGTTAAATGCCGTTTATTGCAGTCCATTGATCTTTTTCTCTTTACTTTGGCTGACAAACTTATTTCTGAAAGCAGGCTTTGTAAAGCAGAGAGCCAATACTGCTCTCCATTTACACAAGTAAAGCATCTGAGTAGCCCTTTGCTTTTCTTACAACAGCTGGAGTGCTTGTCCTTTTTGCTGCTAATTCCTCTTTCTGGCCTCTTTGCTTCCTATTCCTGAAAAATACCGCTGCAAAAAAAATATCTTCCCTCTCTGCCATGGCACTCAGCTTCTTCTCTGTGCCCACAAGGCTCTACACAAGTCCCTACAAATTCACCTTCTGATTTTGTCTCCTCCACCTCCCACGCACTTTTTTCTCTTGCATTCAGTCCCAGGACATAGTTTTTCGGCCACATTCACACAGTTCCAGTTTTTGGGTACTTGCTCTCCAGACTCGCTGCTTCCATGACAGAAGACTTGAGAAGATCAGGGATTGTATTGTAACTCTCTGATCTGATCTCCAAGTGTCACTTATCCACCTCTTCCTATTTTTTTAGTGAGATAGGTTTTGTCCCAATGTGAGAGCTCTGGACCTAAATAATCTCCAGTTCTTACATAAATTAGTTAAGGAGCCAAATCTTAGAAGGAGGAGAGGCCAGACCCTAGGAAGTATCAAACAGGGACTGCTGAGGGGCAAGGCAAGTGAATGAGCAGTGAAGATGGCAGAGGCATTTGAGTCTACCCCATTTAAAATGAAGATCCCAAACTCCTACAGGAAGTTGTGGTTTTCTCTTTTTTTTTTTCTTACTCTACCCTAAACACTTTTTTGAAATGTTGGACCAATTCTCCTACCCATCATATGCTCCTTTCACATCTTTATTTATAGAAATGTGTTGGGATCAGGCACATTTTGAATGCAAAATTCATACTTCTTATGCCTTTCTCGGTGTCAGAGTCTGCTCAGGTGACAGACAGAGATCCTTGGAGACTTCTCATCCGAGCAACCAAGAATATTTTTAGATTAAATTTGGCTTACATGTTTTAATCTAAAACATCCTCCATTCAGCAAAATAGATTATGAACCAACGTGATTTATATTCAAGCCTGGAGCCAGCAGTGATAATATTAACATATGCATCATGATGTAAGTTACTACGGCAATTTCAGTAGCTGGAGCTTTTGCAGATATATTGTTCCTTGTGGTTTCCTGCTCTTATCTTTTTGAAAACTGTGGAAGTTTCAGTTCCAAAGAGTGGCATGCCAAGAATAACACCTTTGTTTGGGTGCTAACTATCCTATTGTGAATCCACTAAATAGCTTACACACAAGTCTTATAGGCACTTACATTCCACTATACAGTCCATGTGAAAACAAGTTTTACAAGAGATGGAAAGTTCATTTGGGGGCCATTTTGGAATGACAGTAATTAAAAGTAAATGGAAGGGTGAGAATTTGTGGGTGGAAGCAAAGGTTAATTGAAAAAACGTATTTTCCATTTTCTTGCCAGCCTTGATGTTGGTGGGGTCAGGTGCAGTAAGGAAAGAGGTGGTAGGGACCCGGAGGGGGCAGTGGAAATGGAAGGGGTGTGCCAGGCAGAATCCATGGCTGAGATCCTATCACATGGGATTGGA
Source organism: Manacus vitellinus (assembly GCF_001715985.3). Lineage (NCBI taxonomy): Eukaryota > Metazoa > Chordata > Aves > Passeriformes > Pipridae > Manacus > Manacus vitellinus. Next base: position 1,765,969 of record NW_021940039.1, on the reverse strand, counting down.
ATTGTGCAGTGGAAGAACACGATAAACTGCACCGCGGGTGATGGGAGGAGTCAGGGATGTGAAAGAATTCAGTGATATTGTTGTTTACAATGGGCTGCGTGTGCTTGGCCCTCTGCAAACAGAGAGGAAGCTCAGCTCCTGTTCGAGGATGGCCTGCTGTAAACACAGCCTGACAATCCATGGGCATGGAAAGCTGCTCTTCCCACAGGGCTGGTCCCCGGGATGCACTCCCTGCCCTGGGGGAGGCACAGACCAGGGAACGACTTCCCTCCTTGCTCACAGGGACTTTACCAGAAGCAAGAGAACAAAGGGACAATGCCCATCACGGCCCTTGGGCAGGGCAGGGAGCCATGGATCTGAATTTTGGGGAGCACTGGGGAGTGCATCAGGCCTCCTGTGTAGGGTCAGCCTTTAAGACACCAGGATCACACACAGCTACAAAGACCTAACATAGACAAGGTTTTTAAGGTGTAGTTTTTTCCCTATGTAAGCCACTAAATATTCTAATTCCAATACATCTTCTAGGTGGTTTCCTGGGAACACATTAAAGAGGACAAATCCAGAAGTCTACATGACAATACTGTCCTTGCTGACAGTCTCTGCTCTGCACCATGGCAGACACCTAAACATGCAGAGTCCTCAGAAGTGTCTCACAGCTGAGCTTTCCATAAGCAACACAGAAACACGATAGCTAGAAGCAAATAATTCTAAACTTTGCAATATGCATTTAATATAGCAAGATTAAACGCACCTAAATTACAGCGTGTTTGCAAGTCATCCCTTGGAAGCACCCTGAAGCAAGGCCACCCTGAATTTTCAGCTGTTTCTAATCCCAGCTGAGAGATAAATCTGGAGCGTGGTAGCTGGGGAAGTCTCTTCTGCCACTACTTTTAGACTGATCATTGAAAATTAGGCAAGTGGTTTCATTTTGGGGAGATGCTGAGCAGAAATCCACTGATCTGGGTGAGCTGCAGTTTGAGCTCACTGTGGAACACACCTAACAGGGGTTTTGACAGACCTGTTTGGACTTGGCTGGCATTTGGAGCTTTCCCTAAAGCCACCCAAAACAAGGCAGAAACTTGCCAGGCGAAGAAGAAATTTTGGAACAGGCTACTTATAGGAGCACGTTACAAACAACAGCTTTAGCTGGGTCTTATTTGCCTAAAGAGACTCTCTCCAAACTGACCTGTTGACTGTGTAGACAGTGTCCAACAGGAGATCAGGAGGACTTGCACCCCTGGTTAATCATCTAGTGTGGGAGATGCTGTTTCTGGAGATCAGGTGCCTGCCAGGGTTGGCTCCATATGCCTCTGCCTGCTTAATGAAAACAGCCTGAATTAATCACAAAAATAAAAGAGAAGCTGTCCCAGTGTGGGCTGGCTGAGGATCTCACCCACGATATTCAAAATATATTCAGGGGGTGCTAGAAACTGATCTTATTTTTGGATGAGACACAAGGAAATAGTTCAAGAGAATCAGTCAGTACTTACATATATTCCAACAGCTCATCCATTACAATCTCTCTCTGTTTCTCTTAGTTTCAAGATTTCAATAATATGCCAGGATAATAATAATTATATTTCACTGACTTTGGAAGAAAACATTGGTTAATGTTTACTAACTGCACAGGGATACACCAGATTGCAATGAAATGCTCAGACAAAGCTTTTTTTCCTTTACCTTCAAACATCAACATGGTCCTGTTTCAGCAAAGTCTGTTCCATCAGTGTTTATTCTACTGAGGAAAATCTAAAAAAATGGATAAACTTTTAAAAGATAAATATGCAGACCCAAAATTCAGCACACCACATGAAGAACCCCATACTACCTAATTGTGCACAGGGTGATAATTTACCACTGATTAAAGAGTTTGTATTTTTTTTCAAATCTTTTTTAAAAGGAAAATTACTTCTGAAGGTGAAGATGTGCTTAGACAATCATATTAACATATTCAAACAATTGCAATTTGCAAAATAGTAATTACAACTCACTATCCGGTAGCATTAATCAAACTTCAAGGTTTAATTCCATTTTAAATATTGATGAAATGTGATTCTCCAATCTAACCCTGGTGTTGCAGGGTTATGGAAGCAGCCAGTGACAGAAAAAGAGGAACGTGTAGTTAACAAGCAGCTGCCACAAAGAAGGATCGGCATCTGTGATTTAAATTGTTAGCTGCACAGTCAGGTAGAGTGTAAAAAGGGTAGTCAAGAGGCTGTTAAGTCCATTGCTGCCAATTACTAACAATCAGGGAGGAGCTTTAAGACTTGTTCAGTACAATAAACCCAGTTTGTCTTGTTTCAGGGGTTACTACTGAAGAGGTTGCAGCTGCACTGATTCAAATAGCCCTAAAACTACAGTAATTATCAACCAGTCTTCTTTAGTGTAGCAAAAGTATGTTTTACCATAGCTTAACTCTTTACATTCTAATATTTCCCTGCCTCCTCTCCCATAGCCAGCCCTGGAGCCATTCTCATCTCTGGGGCTGTGGTTCTTCTTGCTATGCTGGATCAATCCTTTCATTTCCCCTTACCTCGACCAAGGAGCAGTTGTACAGAACACTGGGTTGGGTGGCAGTTCTAGGGATTTACTTCATATTGAGTCATTTTCATACACAAAGTTTCAATTCACTTCTTCATTCAGTTTTACATCTGAATAAACTATATGCAAGTTAAGCAGGGCTTATGAACACGGGTTTAATTTGCATGGGCTCAGATCACTGCATGAACTGAGACATTTTGGGATAGTCCTGGAGAGGGTAAAATCCTTGGAGCCACTTGCCTTGCGTGCTTTGCTCGGAGACCAGGAAAACCCAGAATGCAGAAGGAAACAACCTGGGCAAACCAAGGACAGGCTGGAAACCTGTGAGATGAAGCCAAGTTACATCTGCCTGCCTTTGTGCTTATCCCTGGGTGCTCAGCTGAGTGAGAGTCATTGATGGCTCCAGCAAAAGTCAGGCTGGTTACTTCTAGTGCTCAGGTGAGGCACATACACCCAGATATCACTGCTGATGAACAGCTTGGGTAACTTCTGCTTATTCCTTCACCAGGGCAGAAAAAGTTTAATTTTTCCTGCCATTATTACAAGCTCAGATTTTTTTTTTTTTTTTTTTTTTTTTTAGTTAAGGCAATTCCAGCTAAAATCACAGAGCCACCCAGGCTGGACAATCTCTGCTTGCAGCCGGGGCTCACGTGACACGTCGTTACTGTCTGGAACACCTAGTGCATAGAACAAAAGCCAGCACACTGATTATGGCTTGGGTGTTGTTTTTAAGAAAGCTTAAGGACCGCATTTGCATTCCTGTTGCAGCCCTCAGTGGAATCTGCCTCTCAGGATTGCGTGATCTTTAAGCAAGATTCAGTGCTCATCTTTTTAATTCCCTTTTTAGCATATTTTTCCCCCCCCCTCTGTTTTCCCCTCGTTTATACCATTAACAGGGCATTTTGTTATGGACCTAGGGATTCCTAGGTATAAAGAATAAAAAAGAGATCAGTGAAACACAGAGAGAGCTGAACTTGGCCATTCTACCCAAATTGTGACCATTTTCCAGTGGAACAGTGGCAGCCCCGGTGTGTCCTCAGCCCACTCACGGTCACTGAGGTGCTGCTCAAAGGTGGGCACTCCCCACCAAAGCCGAGCTTTGCAAGCCCTTGACCCAGGAGAGGGTCGGGGGGACACCAGCACTCTGTCTGGCCCCAGTGACTGGGAGCACAGAGCAAACTGGAGAGCAGGCTCCGAGGGAAACCTCCCTCCAGCCAGCGGCCCTTCCGATCCCTGCTTGTCAGGGGTGGCACAGGAGCTTGGCACGTGCTTCCCTGCTTTCACCAGGATGCCTCCCTGCTTGTGCCAGGATGCCAAGGGAGCAGCCTGTGAGCAGCACCCGACAAGCAGCGAAGGAGGCGTGTGCCCGCCTCACTCGGCCAGGAGTGAGAAAAAGGGGAGGGCTGCACGAAAAAAAAAGGAAGGAAAAAAAGGAAAGACAAAGCTGACTTGATTCAAAACCCTCCACAATCAATAAGATTAACCCCCAAGCTTGATGACTTGTGCAACAGACTGAATCTGTCACATACTTTACTTCTTAGATTAACACAACACAACTGATTATTCAGTCAGTTCATTCCCGGGACCTTCCTACCTTTTGCATTTCAAATGCTCCTCTGTCACTTTAATGTAAAGGTACAACTCCACAATCAAAAGATCTCCCTGAAAATTCGACTCCTTACAGGGAACATGCTTTTTCTCCATCTCTTCTGACCTACCCGAGCAGGGTGCTCAGTGTGTGATTAAATGGGACTGTGCCTGACTGTGCCAAAGGATGGTCACAGCACAAGGTCACAGCCCCCTCAGCTCCATCCTCCTCTCAGTCATCTATTCTTTCTTAAAAATCTAGTCTGAGGCAGGTTAGAAACACACATCACAAGCACCTAGTATGGGTTTGTTAAGACAGTGGTAAACACAAGAAGCAGCTCGAATACATTTCACTTATATAAAAATAAATACAGATATTGTTTTAAGTAATACTTTGATTTTTTTTCCAAAGCTCTTTGAAGTTTGGTTTTCCTGGTTTACTACATAGATCTCCTTTCCCCTAAACCAACACAAAAGAAATGGCTGCAGAACAGTTTCTGGAGACAAGAGTGTTTAAATCCCTGGAATTAAGAAGCCACAACTTAACATTCACCAGGCTATTTTTTTGTAATCATACACAAAATTTCTATTCAAACTTTGCTGGGCAGTTATTTTTTTCCTACATTGTCTTTGCTTTTATTTTCTTTCCACACTGTCATTATGCTCTCAAAATAAATACGAGAGACATGAATACTAACAAGGGACACAGAAGATGGTCTAAAACGTGTCTCTCAGCCACTACATCAGTTTATGGATACCTGCCACAACGTACATCTCAAAAACAGCATGGAAAGAGAAGCTGGAAGACAAGAACCTGGGGTTTTACTATAGATTTTCCTTTACCTTCATTTTTCATAAACTGACAAGCCACACAGGCATAGTATTTTTTAAAAAAGGTCTATATTAACTTCTGATAGTTTCAACGCTTCTCCTGCATATTTTGCCCAAAACACAAAATATAAAACCTATACATGCAAATCTTATCGTTCACCCAAGCTAAGCTTTTCAAACATACAAATAATCAGTCCTTGCCACAGATCCAGTACCTCCTGCCTTGACAAATTTCCGCACAACTGCACACGATCTTTTAAACAAACAACAACAACAACAAAAAAGTGTTCTAAGAGACGACAACGGCTAAAAAGGGATTTGCTTTTCAAAGGAAAAATTGCTTGTTTGAGCCGGACCCCAGCGCTGCAGAGAGCAGCTCTGACACGGGGATGTTTAGCGCGCTCTTTATCTCCCTTTCAGACGATGATGAGCATGAATGGATCACTCGGACCTGCCGGAAAGCTGGGGGTGGAAGAGCTGAGCACAAACCGAAACCATAAACCAGACCTCGCTAGACAATAATATTCCAGCAAAGCAGGTAATCTGAGTCACAATAAATGCAATTTGTCCTCGTGGATTTGTCTCACCCTTTCCCTCGACAGGAATATAATCTTTCTGTCATCTCTGTCAGCACAAACAAAAATGGAAATAATCATTTAATCAGTCATGCTGAGCAAAAGCCATGGAAAAAAAGCCGACTGTACTCACAATAATATTCCTGAGAGGTGTGCAGTGTAGTATGTATAAACATTATTAAGCCTGAAAACAATTTGTTAAAAGGAGTGCCTCAGATTCGGTGTTGAAGTCATTCAAATCCATCTTAATCAACATTATTTTCCCAGATTTTAGTTAGCTGTCCTGGTGAATTCCTTTCCTCTCTTTTTGCTCAGTACTTTGATATTGATTGATCATTGTAATAATGTACACCAGAGGTATTCTTTAATGACTGGTTTGCTAACTAGGAAATTATATCCATTTACTACGAACGTTTGTTGAACTCTCCTGAAGCCAGAGTTTAACAAAATAATAAAAGAGGAAAACTGGGTGGGTTGCTGCTTGATTAGTAAGCCAGAAAGTATTTAAAAATAAAATAAAATGGAATTACATCATTTTCTGGATGTAAGTGCCAGCACTTCTACTTGCATTAACTTTATTTATTACACAAATAAGACATTTACAAAGCACAACATTAAAAGTATGTAACAAAACAGACATTGGTTTTACAAAAAAGTGCTTACAATTTAGTTTTACTTTTTTAAAATAAATATTAGTCTTGACTGTCCACTCATTCAGAGAAAAAATTTTTTAACCATTGTAGCCAAGACATGCAGAATTGCAACATGCTACAACAAAATGATTGGCAGATGAAATAAAACTGGTGTTTAGTTGGCATCCTACAGATAAATCACTGATAGTAGTGCAGGATTGGTTCCCACTCCCATCCCAACGAGTGAGTTGTGTAAGCACCTTTAGCTCAGGCATTGGGGTTAACCAGCATGAGCCAAAAAAAAAAATCACTGGTGATAAAACCTTAAACCATTCCACCTTCAGAGCCGAGCCGTATTAGTTACCTTATTAAACTGGAGTGAAGAGCCTTTCACTGGCTGTCCTCAGTGGGTTCTGTCTGCAAAAGGCTTTGTAAAGAGCAACTGGAAAAGTTTAGTGCGTGGAGTCTGCATTGCTGCACCAGAACCCATCTGGCAATTACTGAATAAACTAAGAAAATGAGAATGACTTTAATTTTTTTTTTTTTTTTTAATCCACAGACAGGAGATGAATGCAAATGACCTGAGATAAGGTTTGGTTCAGTGGCAACAGTCAGTGTGAAATATGTTGTGAAACAATGTATTGAATAAATTAGAAGATTTCTTACATTCTTGGTACAGTTGAGTATTTTCCATACACATAATTAGCTCTAAAACTGCACAAGCTGAATTGCTTCCAGTTTTTGCAAACAATTTGGGCTTAATATAAACAGAGCCTGATTTCTGAATTAGCAAAGCTGCTCCTGGCTACTTATGGGGGGAAGTGCCCCGAGCACAGTCTGTAGTGAGCCCACGTCCCTGGAGAGAAACACCTACACCCCCTCAGCCCCTGCCTCGTGCTCCGGCCCTGCCGTGGGATCGGTGACAAACCCTGGGTTATACAGTACATTTCACAAGTGGGGTTTCTTTAGATCGAGTTGGTATTTAGCAGATACATATTTCATAGTTTTCCTTTCATTGCACCACCGAGACAGAAGAGAAACACATCGAACCCTTTTCTCCCTCCACAAAACAGTTGTGGAAATCTCAAGGACTGTGGGATGTCAGGGCAAGTTACAGCCTGAAGTCTCTCCTTCAGTCTTAAATGAAATAACGGCACTAATTCCACAACTAAATGGTCATTAGGATGCGTGAGCACAAATGGAGAACAAAGTCGGCCCCGGTGACCCCCCCGACCCCCACCAGCATCTCAAGGCTGTTGCACATGAACCCAGCAACCACCTTAACCTGTGATCACAAACACTCACCAAGAGCCAACGAAGGGAACACCAGTCCTTCACTCATTGCTACGGGCAAGGACAAAAATTGCTGTGACTGGTGACCGTCCCCTCCCCGAGGGGACACCTCTGCAGTGCTGCTTCCAGTCAGGGCAGGCGTGTGGCAGTGCCTTGTCACTGGGGATGTCACACGCTGGGAATGGTCGCTCGCACGTCAGGAGGTGACAATAATATTTTCTAGACTTAATTCCCTCTCTGCTTTCAAAACTTGGGGACAGAGCTGCTGGCTGCAATTAGACAGATACTGGCCTAACTGTCCGAGGTAGTACCATCACTCTCTCTCAACACAGACACACAGAGCAGAGTGTGTGTGTACATATGCATTTGCTCCAACCAATATCAACGTGTGCTCGTACTCAGCTACTTCTCAAACCCAGAGACCTTGGTGGCCACCTCAGCAGACATCCACATCTCCACAGGCCATTCCCAGTCAGCCGGAGCCGCGTGCCTGGCCGCTGGTGTCACACAGAGTTCAGGGACATGGTCAGGAGAAGCCTTGCCATGTGTGCAACAGGGGCTGGCCAGAGCAGGGGGATGGACGGCTGCCCTCCGGCCGATGCTGGAGATGGATCCAGGATCTCCCAGAGAGGAAAACACGTGTATGCACAGTTCAACTTAAAAACAAGTTATGTAAGGGATGGGTTCCCATCTCCTGCTCCCGGGGCACGGATGGGTCATTCCCCTCGCCGGCTGTGGCTCGTGGTGGGCTTTCACATTCTCGGACGCGCGGCCTCACGGACACTTAGCAGCAGGACAGGCCCGTGTGCTTGCGTGGAGACAGGTTTTGTTACAGACCTGCTCTTGGCTCGGTGCAAACTGAGAAGGGCTGGCAGAGGTCACTTGTTTACTTTTTGTTATTACCGTCAATGAAGGATCATTTTGGAGCCTTTTTCCTGATTCGGGGCCAGACTGCTGAGCACTTCCTTTGCCGTTGCCGTGAGCCCGCCGGCAGCAGTTCTCCCGGGCTGCACCTTCATCCCAGGGCCTGGCAGGACCAAGAGCTGCACTCCAGCAAGGGAGAACGGGAGGGCAGAGGGAATCAGAGTGACACTGCTGGACAGAGGAACACGCCACCACCTCGCTGTCCACTCGGCTAGTGACCTTCCTGCTGGCCTTACTGTGGTCTTCACCTTTTTAACTGGTCTCCAGTTTCTACCTGGCTGTTTCCACTGATTGAACTTGGGTCCACAGCAGGGCAGAACATTTCTACACCTTTGTGGTCACCTTCCATTGAACATTTCCCAGTCCCAGAGTATGGAGAGTCTGAGAGTTTTGTGTAGGTACACTCTGAAATCACCCATTTGTGATCCGATATGACTCCAAGGAAATAAAGTAGTTTGTTAATAAAGAACAAGAGTAAAAAACTTTAAAAAAAAATTTAAAAAAATGAAGATTTGGCAGATGGCTGTGAGAGGAGAGAGATATTCAGTGTTCTAAGAACAAGTCAGCAATCAAAAACTTCAGGGTGCTAAACCTGGCTCTGCCACCAACCCCCACAGTTCCTCTCCATTTAGGACATCTCTGTTTCCCCTCCTATAAAACGGGGGGGAAAAACACTAAGATTTACTTACCTTTGAGTGATCAAAGGACATATGATTCTAAAGCACTTTGAGGAGGAAGAAAAACTGCCTATTTCCAGCTGGCATCATGTTTTCCACTTAGTGGAGTCTCGGCTACCTGCGAGTTTGGCTCAGGAAGGTCTGTCTATGTATCGAGTTGCTGAGCCAAAAAGCCCATTTCAGATTTCACACATGCAAGTGGAAATAAGGAGGGATGTCCGGGAACCGCTTCACTGGTGCAAAAAGAGAATCAGGCCAAACCACGTAAATTCCTCCTTCCTTTATGCTCAGAGGTGATCACCGACCCCCCTGAGACTCAGCGTGTTCTGGGTTGTTCGTATTCCCATGGGTTTGGGAGCAAGATTTGCAAGCACAGTAGAGTCACTAGTTTTGACTGTGTCTGGCACTGCCTTGGAGAGACTCACGGTCATTCTACAAGTCCACAAGAAACAAGTGTCAAATGTAACTCTGCACTCAACACACACATACACAGAGTGTCGCTGGAGAAATCGGAGTGGGCGTGAGGTGCTGGTCAATGGGAAGAACTGGGAGTGCTGGATCTGAGCTCCTCCTCTGGGACTGATGCCGGTTGCCGTGGGCTGGACACCGTGTCAGCGGCTGAGGGGCAGTGGTGCTGGTAGGGCCATGGGCAGGTGAGGAAGAGCCCGGGCAGTCAGTACTGAAAGAGGATGACCTGGGGGAGAAACGGGAGGGGAGCATTAGCTGCTTTCGGAGACAGACAGCGCTCATGGTGGCAATGTGCTTTCAGGGAGAACAGGACAGACACGGGCTCTGCTGTGGAAGCCACTTCCCCCCAGGAAAACCCCCTCTGGAAGCACTGTCTGCCCAGGAGCTGCCAGGGATGCAGGCACTGCACTGAGGAGCCCAGGCAGGAGGTAACGGGACTGTGGCAGCACAGCCTGCAGGAAAGGTGCCCCTCTGGGCACACCTTCAGCTGTGAAACCATACAAAACTGGGCAGCACACCAAAACCAGGATTTAACCAGTTTGTCCTGTGATACGGCAGCTTCCAAGAAAGACAAAGACCAATACCAGTGGTCCTGACTCTATCCCCCTCCCTCGATAACCATCACAGGCTCCCCTCAAACCACTTCACCTCACTGCTCTGCAAATACAGCCCCTGCCCTTGCCATTGGGCAAGGGAAGCAGCCACTGAGCTGGTCACAACTCAGATCTCACCAGCCACTGCACTGGGCACCCCGAGGGGAGGGTGGGGGGTGCCCCATGGGAGAAGGGAAACAGAGACTTAGTGTTTACAAGTGTTTTCCCAGGATCTCAGCTATCACTGCTTTTAAAAAATTTTGGATGGGGAAAAAAAAGCTGTTTCAGTTTTCAGGAATTCAACATGCAAGTGGCTGTTTGGAAAAGGAGCTGGTTGGGGGGCAGCTCCATGTCCTGAGAACCCCATTCTGCAACAGCTGCGAGCAAGTAATTGCATTTAAATCAGGAGCTGCTTGCTGCAGTGGAGCTTCTCTGAATGACAGCACTGGGACTGTATAATATTTTCTGAAAACTCTCCAGCTCACTGTGCAAGTACCATGAAAAAATGGTAGCATTTAGATTGAAAAAGTAACTTTCCTGTTCCCCTGCTTGTGCTTGCTGAAACAGAGCTCGATAAGCTGCCACTGCTGCACTGAGTAGAGAGAGATCTGAAAAGAGAGATGCTGAGAACTTCTAACAGTAAAGAGAAAAGCTAAAACCACTAAGAGTTGCCAAAGGCTCAGTGTTTCCTCAAAGGAAAGTCACTGAAACTGGAACTCTAAATAAAATCTTACAAGCCTAAGCATGTTTGAGAAGTCTTGCCCCCAATAAGCCGTGTATTGGATACTGGAAGCGCTGCACAGAAAAATATCAACATGCAATATTGTTCCCTGGCCAGACATTGTGAAATAACATTCCTGCTTCAGATATTGTAACAGCCAGTTATTTGTTGTTTTTTTTTTTTTTTTAAGCAATACTGCAATCCACAAGAAATGAATTTTTTTTGTTAACTCATGGAAAACTGGGAAGTTAGCACATGCTGACAGTTCCTCCTGCTCTGTTATCAACAGAGGAATGGAGCAGGACAGAACTCAGGGCACATGGGAAGGGGAGAAACCAGAGAGGGGAGTCAGCAGGAGGACGTGGGAATCCTTCAGGGAATGCAGCACTTCACAACAAGGAGGGGTGTTTAGTGAAGAACAAAGTGATGCCATTCTGACCAACAGTGGGTACATCAACTGAGGGCCACCAAGACTAAGGACAGACACATGGGAGGTCATGGAGAAGCAGTGATGCTGACAGGAGACAGCGGTGGCAATGATGTTACACACAGATCTTTGCTACAGTGGAGGGTCGGCCCCAGAGCCTGGAGCAGGGACTACAATTACCTTCTCACCCCTATTAGATAGTGGTCCTTCCATGTCTGCTTTGAGGTGCACTGGTGGAGCAGTGTAGGGAAGTCTACAGTGCACTTGTCCACACTGTACCTGACCTGTGGATGAGAAGAGGCTTCAGCCTCTGTTACTACAAACAACACAGGCCCTCCACCGGGAGCAGCTCGGGACACACATGGAGCAAGAGGTGCCCCATGGATCAGGCAGAGGCACAGCAGGAGCCCATAGGAGGGGAGAAGCCTCACAAGAGCCACAACAGCCATCCTGGCATGACCAAAGCTGCCCACCACTCACAAATTATTCACCAGCACTTGGAATTGTTAAGGAAAGCAACTCTGCTGCTCGGAGAAGGAAGGAGAGCACTGAGCACCAAGCTCAACGGGGCACACTCACAGCTCTCCTCCATGACACAGAGAACTCACGGAGGGCCAAGGATCAGCCAGGTAAAACCCAGGCTGTGGCTCTTCTGAGGATGAGGTATGGAGGGGAAGAGCAGCAGCCCTCTGTCCCCTCCCTCTCTCATCTGAGCCTCCCACATTAACAGCCCTTCAGAAAACTCCAAAGGCAGAGTTCACCAGGCACGAGGAGGAGCAGTAGCAGCACAGGACTGTTTCTGGCCGTGCTGTGCCGTGGTGCCTCCGCCTGCTCCGGGGGAGCTCCCCCTGCCCCTCCCCGAGCCCTCCCGAGCCCCCCCAGTCCCCCCCAGGTCCCCCCCAGGCCGCGCCCCGCCGGCCTCTCTCCACCTCATTACTTTTCTGTGTATCCCGTGCAGCGTCACCATCGGGCCCGCTCGGGGCTGCTGAAGTGCGATAGTAGTGGATGTCGTCGGAGAGCGAGGAAGAGGGATGCGCGGACGGGGGCGCTCCGAGGGCGCACCGTGTGCTGCGGGGTTGTGTTTTTTATGGCGGGCTCTGCAGTTTTGAAACCAAACCTGAAACAAAGGCAGCAAACGCTGCGTCAACTCAGAGACAACTGGATTGAAGTGTGGTCCTTCACCGCAACCCCAGGGTGGGCGTCTGCTCCAAGCATTTGAAAAAAAAAGAAATAAAACTGAGAAATCTGCCCCTCACCAGCGTTTCACTGGTTTCCACAGCTTTATTTTACACCCACTAGAGCACGAGTGAAGCCAAAGCTTTGTCCCTGCTCAACTCCCCTGCAAAGGATGGGAGCACCTTTCAAGGTCCTAAATCTTAGGCTGCAGCCCCAGCTCACCTGGGCTAAAAGCACAGCTGAGATCAGTTGGGAAACGTGAGCATTGGCAAGGAGAGGAACAAGGGGAGACAAGACCAAGCAGAAGGTTAGATTAGGAGATGTTGTGACTTTAAGGATGATGAAAACAATATTGTTTTAATACACTTGTACCATATTCAAAAACCACATCAACAGAATATTAAAGCTGAGAAAGGAGGGTACTGAGGTGGGACAAAGCCCTAGTCTGTGTGAGCAGCAGACATGAGCCCTCTGACCATATCTCAGTGCTTCTAATTAAAGGAATAGTTAGGGAATTACATCCTAGAGATAAAACACGCATGGAAGGGTTTTTTTATGCTGAGGAGGTGATTTGTTTCTTATGCTTTAATTTTTGAAAGATAGCTGGGAGTAAAAACCTTCTCCAAGGCTGAGTGAAGATCAGCTCTCTGAGGCTGAGCACACTGGACCACAGAGAAGGGAACAGTCATAAGCATTTGACAAATTGTTTCCTGTTTAAAGCGCCTTTGAAAAATATCCACATAAAAAAATCACCTGGTGTGCAGCCTGCTTGATCTTTAGCTAAATGAAGAATCTCAGTAACGGAGGCTCGAGCCAGATTTTCACACACAAAATTTAAATGTGTCATTGACAAAACAATCCCCGATGAAAGCTCCAAATTTATTTTCATCATTTGTGTTTTTTATTGTATGCAGAAAGTATGTCAGCAGAACATTAAAGTGATGAGTATAAATGTCACCGAGAGGCAAAGCTGGGCTGCAGGGATGATGAGCTGGGATTTGCAGAGGGGACATTTCTCAGTCCCTACAGCATCACTTTCCCTCCCCTCCCGGCACAGGCGTGGGGACTTCCCTGCCACCACATCCCCTGGGGCTGCAAAACCCCTTTTTCTTTAAACTTCTCAATCCCAACGCCTCCTGAAGCTTGAGAACTTTGCCTGCTCATGGCAGGGACTGCTACTGACTGCCAGGGGAGCTCTGGCGCTGCCCGAGCTGGGGCAGAGCACAGAGCTCTGGGACACTGTGCTAATGGGCAGCTTCCCCACCTGGTGATTTATTGGGGCTGCACGGGGGTTTGTTTCATTGCATCCTAGGAGGGAAAAACAAATAGAAAACCCACGAGAGAGACAGAGGGAGGATGGTGTTGGCATTGCTACAGGAGCCAGTGAGCACGAAGCTGCTGGATACTGCATGTCATGGGGTTGATGTGCAGGAGTGAGGGGCCACGGGGCTGTGAGCCCTGTCTGGTGCCAGCCTTTAGGTGCACCCTCCCTGCCCTGCTTGGGGCTGCTCGGCCAACAGAGCCCACCCAGCTGCCCCTCACCTGAATGACCCTCCGACTCAGCCCCGTCATGTCCGCCAGCTTCTGCAGCGTCTGTGCGTCGGGGTTGTTGTCCTGAGCAAACTGTGCCTGCATGACCTGTGGGAGAGAGGAGAGAGGGGCTCAGGATGAGGCTGGGAGGGCGCAGCCCCTCCAGCCTCCCCGGCCCAGCCCCCCTACCTGCAGCTGCTCGGCGGTGAAGGAGGTGCGGGCTCTCTTGGCTGGCTTGGGCTGGCTGTCCTGCTCCGAGGGCACAGCCCCCTCCAGCGTGATCCCATTGCCTGCAGGAGGGAAGCCCATGAGCCACAGGTCAGAAACTCCCCTGCCCACCTGGCACCCCCACATGCAGCAGCTGCTCAACTGGGGGACAGCACGGCCGGTGGCATCACAGTGTGGGGCACCCACGGCATCCTTTGCTGCAAGTGGGAGCAGAAAGAGCAGAGCCAGCACTACCCCTTGGTAGCTGCCCTGGACTGCTGAGCCCCTCAGCACACTGGGAAGGAGACACCACCTCCCCTGAAGTGTTTACTGTTGAATTAAGAAAAATGCAGCAAGTGGTGGAAGCCACAGGGAATAAGGGACAGGAAGACAGCAGCAGGAAGAGGGATGTCAAGGTGGTGTGTGAGGGCAAGCACTGATGTCCCACTGGCCCTGACTCGTGGTCACTACTTGGCCACATCCTCCAGGGAGCGGCTTGGAAGGGACCCTGTCTCTGCTGGGCTCACTGACATCCATCACTCCTGCCCTGTGCTGCTCCCTGTGACCCCGTTTTCCTCCACCGGTGCTGCTTCCATGAGTTGTTTCATTTGCTCAGAGAGTTTCAATGGGCTCTTTGCTCATTTCTGCAGCTCCAAACCCTCCCAGCACCCTGATCTCCTCCTCCTCCTGGGTCCCTGAGCAGCAGAAGGAGTGACACTGTCCCCACAGCCTTGGGGTGCCCATGCCCTGAGCAGCAGCCACACTAAGGGGGACACACCAGGGGGACACTGACCTCCCACTTGCCAAGCACAGTCTCGGGGTGAGCCTACAGGGAGAGTGGCCAGAGCTGGGGTCCCTCGTTCCTCACTGGGGTCCCCCCTGCAGCCCAGGCCATGCCTGTCTGCTCTCAGCAGTGTAGGTGAAGCACCAAGGAGGGATGGAGGAGGGAGGAAGGCCGAGCAGGGCTGGCGCTCACCCCACTCCCAGGATGCGCCTGCACAGCCCAGCGCTCGCTCCACAAGCTGGACCAGGCTGTGATTGTCTTGGCTTGAGTTGAAGGACTTTCTCATATAGTTTGACTTGTTCTTTTCGGATGATGAATGGGACTCTGACTTCAGCAACATCTGTTTATTTTTCTTGTATGTAAAACCTCATGTGCAGAAGAAATTGCTGGGTAATTGCTAGAGGGGGGAGCATGGCCCTCCAACTTCACAGCAACTGCAGCTCTCCAAAGTGATCCCACCCCCTTCTCAAAAGCAGGGGACACTTGGACAGAGGTACCCATACAGGGCACTCAGCAGGTGCCCCAATGCTGCCCAACACCGTGGTGCTCAGCCCACACCAGCAGGTCCTTCCGAGCAGCAGAAAACCCACCATCCCAGCCCTCAGCTGGGGTAACAGCTCTGCGAGGCTCCCTGGTGCCAGATCCTGCTGTCCTCGCACCAAACTGCTCCTCCAGGCCACGTGGCATCTCCCTCTCCATCCCTGTTCCCACCGCCTCCCTCACGCCTCCGCAGCAGCTGACCATATGGACCAACATGCCGTGAGCCACATCCTGAGCGGGACCCTCCCAGCCTGTCTGGGCACTCTGTTTTCATTCTCTTACTCAAACACAGTAAACAGAAACATGTTATTTTCACGTCAGGTTGTTAATGGTTTCCACATGCTGCACGGGCCGGGGCATGGCATGTCACTGCCTGTGCCCACCATGCACTGAGGTACTTTCCAACACAGGACATGCCGTGGCACTGCCCGGCTTCTCTGTGCACTACACTGGACTAACCCCACAGATTTGTTCCTCCAAGCATCTCTGGCCATTGCCATGCAGGAGGATGGGGCTGGGCTCAAGGGGACGGGAGCTGTGGTGCCGTGTGACCTCAGTGTCACTGACCCGACGGGGACACTGGAGGCTGGCCGGCCATGGTGCGGCACAGCACCATCCAGCTGGGAGCAGCACGGCCCAGGATGGGCAGGGCGGGTGGAAAATATGGGAAGGTTTTGTCGAATCGCCAATCCCACCTTCTAGATTTATGACTCACAGCCTCAAAGTCCCAGCAGCTTCCTCACACGCTGCATGCCGGGCTGTGTGGGACCAGGCACTCGTCCCCGGTACCACCCATGGCAC
>NW_021940039.1:1745463-1749102 GCF_001715985.3 Manacus vitellinus | reverse complement strand
AGGCAGGGTGATGCTGGGGCACAGGAGCTGCTGCCGACCCCATTGCTCACCCTGAACCAGCCCGAATCCCACAGCATGGAGAGATACAACAAAACTGTCCCACGGGTGCCGTTCCCCAGGGAGTGGTGTGGGCAGTGGTGTGGGCAGTGGTGTGGGCAGTGCTGTGGACAGCGGTGTGGGCAGCAGTGTGGGCAGCAGTGGGGTGTGACTCGCCACAACCCTGCAGCACCAGACGCGGCTGAGGGGCTGAGGTGGCGCAGCGCCGTGAATCAGCTTCCAAGCCCGTGGGATTTTTCATTCTGATAACAGCCAGTGTGAGACTCGGATGGAAACTGTGTCAGAGCTGGTTCTCTCCCACTGCCATAAATCAAACCATGTGTGTTCTCCTCACACATACAGGCGCACGCATCTGGTTTTTCCTCCATCGAGGAGGTCTCATCGCTGCGAGAGGATGATGACTGTGCTGGAGTGAGCTATGCTGGAAGGTAGCTCAGCACAATGAAGAGGCAACAAGACAGCCAGGATCCCTGCACCGTGTGATCGTGTGCTCCTGAAAACCTCCATTCCTGCCAGCATGCCAACGGCCAAGGGCGGGCGATTCACGGGGAGCAGCAGATGTGGCCCCCACGGCCCTGAACCCCCAGGCCAGTGCCTGCCAGGAGGAGCCAGGCACAGCCTTGGTTTGATTTCTGCATTTCAGTATTGCTGCTGCTTAAAAAAATAAATGCAATGAGCAGCAGCAAGAGCATCAGGGGAGAAAGGAGCCTGTCCTCTGCCACTGCAGAGCTGGTGCTGGCTCTGACACAGCCCCGACTGCAGCCACCGCGCTTCCCAGCACAGCCCCAGCACTGCCACTGCCACCTCAGGCTCCCCAGGGGCTCTCACCAGCCCCCACCACAGTAGGGAGTAGAGTCACTGCCAGCCCTGCCTGAGCAGCTCCTGAATCTCTCAGCACAGGCACAAAACACCAAGAAGAAACAACCACACCGAGCAACAGGAGAGACCCTGCACCACAAACCCCTCAATTCACTGTCCAGTGCGGCCCCAGGTGCTGTGGACAGGCAGTGACAGAGCCCAGGTCAGGCCACCACAACCAACACACTGCCTATGCCCGACCCCACACCGCAGAGCTGCCGCCCACCGTGGGCTCAACAAGATGTAGAAAGACCGTCCTGTGCTGGAATTACTAATTGCAAAACTATTTGGGAGGAAACGAAGGGTCTAAATTTTTCAGCCTGACCATAGCTGACCAAAAAAGAAAAAAAAAAAAGAAAGAGGACATTTCTGTGCTGAAATTATACAGAGACTTAGCTAAGAGACTTCACTAATTTACTTCAGATGGGAACATTGTAAACTGACTTCGTGCCAGCTCGTTTATATAAACGCACAAACAAAAGAACCATATTAATTTTTTATTTAGAAGTAAAGATCATTCCTGTAAATTGAATTACTTTGAACAATGTGCTATGTAAACAGTCGTACTTGCTGAGCAGTATCAAGCGAGGGGCAGTGCACCAAGCTAATGGCACGTGGTGATGGCTGCTCCCTGCTCGGATCCCAGCCTGTGCAGGGGGAGCACAGCACGGGGATGGGGAAAACTGGGCACTGCACAGGAAAGGTCACACACCCCCATCACACACCAGCTAGGGTCTGGGGGAGATGCTCAGGAGGCCCCAGACCCACAGGATGGAGTCCCTGCTGGGGCCAGGCAGGACCCTTGGGTTGGTGGCGGTGCCCAGGGAGCGGAACAGGGGCTGCCAAAGGCGCAGGAGCTCGTGGGAACAGGGTAGCCAGTACAGTCAGGGACTGATGCACTGTCCCCTACAGAGCCACAGCACCCTGAGAGAGGCTGAGGCTCAGCAGCAACGTGGGCATGGGGCTGCACAGGCTGCAGCACCGGCAACCGCTGACGCTGCGCCTGCAGCTCTTGGCCAACCCCCGTCTGCAGCACTGCTGCAGCAGTTGGGCTGTACAGAAACCAGGGTGAGCTGGGGCCAGGCACAGCACCCACTGTCATCCCACACTGCCACCGCAGGGACCATAACCGTGGGACCACTGCTGCCAGCACCACAGGAACAGGGAGGGAAATGCCTGAGAACACTCTGCCCCGACCTGTCACCGCCACAAATGAAGAGCTCCACCAGAACACTGGCATTAGTGCCCTGAGCTCACAGGGCAGCGAGAGCCCAAAGAACGAAGCACCAGGAAAGGGGCTCCACATGGCCCCTGCCACCTGCCTGGCTGGGACAGGGACAGGGACAGGGATGGTGGCAGGGCTGCACTGCAGCAAGAGACACAGAGTCAGAGGTTTTATCCAAGCCCAGCACTGTGGCACAGGCAGGAGCATCACCAACCGCCCCCAGAGCCATCGGCTCACACCCCGCACGCGTGGTTTGTGGTCGGGTGAGCAGATGCTGATGGCTCTCCACAAAGTTAACCCTGGGAGATGAGAGCTGACAACGTTACCAGGAAAGACTCATCCCAGAGAGACTCATCCCAGAGAGACTCATCCCACCTCCCCCAGGGGTGGCCACATCATCTGGGGAGTGGGAAGAGCAGAGGCGGGAGGACGCTCTGGTGTGTCCTGGCTCTCACACACCACTTGTCCCCAGGTGCCACAGCTCCCTGAGCCCTGCTGTCCATCCCTGCCTGTGGGGACAGGGCAAGGGACATCCAGCCCCAGGGCCGCTCACAGCTCCAAATATCTCCCGGTTCCACTCTGTAGGAAGCCCCAGACACAGCCCTCAGAGGCAGCTGCAGCTTCCAAACATCACCCCAATCTCCCAGCAGAGCAGCGGGTGCCTCAGCGAGCATCTTCATGCTGTGACACGGCAGTGCTCAAGCCAGAGCATTGATTGAGGTGATGGAGCCCACCCCAGCCACAGCCAGGCCAGTGATTCCATCCTCACATGCCTGTGGGCTGCCCATCGAGGTCACAGAGGGGCACAGCAGGAATCACACCGGGATCATGCCAGGCCTCGGGGTGACCGGAGCTGTGGGAGCTTGGCTATGAGCAGCCCCTGCATCACCCAGGAACACAATGTTCTGCTCAGTGAGATCCAATTTTAATTTGGTTCTCCTTGAAGCACTAGAGCCTTGGACACCAAACGTAATTATTTGACAAGACACAGGAAACAGCAGCATTTGCTTAAAAATGCACATGAGGCCGTGGAGCCACAGCAGTGCCAGCACCTCTACACAGCCCCTCACGGGGACAGGGAAGCGAGGACAGAGCAGGCCTAAACATGCTCCCCGTGGGCAGTGGGGCTGTGACATGACAGCCCTGTGCCTGTCAGCCTCCATCCTCAGCGTCCCCCAACAGCACCAGTGTCAGAGCCAGTACCGGAGTGATAGAACATCCGTGTGCTCGTGCAGAGCATCCCTCTGCCCCTTCCATCTGCCTTGGCTCCAAACCACACGCATTAGGCTGGGGTTTCTGCTTTGCTTTAAAAAAACCCCACACATTTCATCTACAGCAAACAATAAATACAATTTTTAAAATCCATCCCAAGGGTCAAGTTTGTTTTGCGCCAAGCGCTGAGTCCCACTGGCCGGAATCAACAAGATGCCGGCCGGCATGTTCCCAGGCCGGGTGGGTGCAGGAGGGAGCGGCCAGCGAGCCGAGCTGGCTGAGGACAG
>NW_021940039.1:1728322-1741343 GCF_001715985.3 Manacus vitellinus | reverse complement strand
TGGACAAGTGCAGAGGCGGGATGCTGAGAAAGAACAATTTAAACCCCTCGTTCTCGCTGGCAGGGTCTCAATTAGCTCTGGCTGCTCCAGAAGAAACACGTAGGAGTTTTCATGGACACAGCCACGAAAGCTGTCTGTCCCCCTACGCAGAGCCGGTCCAGGCAGGGCCATGCAGGGTTTGTTTGCATCGCAGAGCGAAGTCGGGCTGTGATGGCCATGGCTCAGCACCACGGCCCAGCACCACCCAGCCCCACTCACACTTGTGCTGCTCATTAAAGACCGGGCTCTCTGGGCCCCACAGAGTCAGAAGAGGCTCAGGAACAGGGTGACTCCAGCCCAGCCTCGGCCATTCCCCAGCCTTGGGATCATCTCCTGGCCTCTGCAGGCAGCAGGTCTCCCGCCCTCACTGCTGAGACTGGGCAGATCTCCAATGTGCCCCTTGCACCAGGAGCAGGGCCTGGGCAGTGCCTGGGGAATGCAAAGCAGTGGATACAGGGTATCAGCACCGACTCCATCCCCACTCTTACCCCCATGTGCTCCCTCCACCAGTGCTGGAGCTCGTACAAAGCAGCAACAAGGTGGCAGTGTGTCAAACAGTAGCTCATAGAGAATCCTAAAATTTGGGGTTGGGAATGTTCTGTGTTCTCACAGCGAAGGCATGATTCCATACCCATCCCAAGTGAGGGACTGTCACCACAGGCACAAGAATAGCAGAAATACTGAGGAAAAGCCCACATTGTGAATATTGCCCTCGGTGCCCCACCTTGCTCCCAGGGACCTGCTGGAAATACAGGGGAAGCAAGGACCCCCTCAGAGGACAGGACTATGTGCTGCAAGCAAGAAACAGCCCAATTCCTCTTCAGGGAAGCTGGGCACCAAGCCCCACTTTCCTGCCCACCACCAGCTGCCAACCTCCCTCCTTACAGCTCCAGATCCGGCTGCAGCGATGCCGCGCTCCCTGCTGCCCTTCAAACCTGTTTTATGATGGTTTCATGCCAACTCCCAGGGCTGATGCTCATGAAAACGTTTCTGAGCATTTACCTCCTCTCAGCTCCAGGGTTAGGAACTCTCTGGATTTGCTGCAGGGCCGTGGGAAGCACAGCATTCCCGGGAAGCGCCGGCAGCACCAGCGCCTGCCGGGCCGGCGGCAGCAGCAACGACCAACACAAACACTGACCTGCAATAAGGCTCCCCCAGGTCTGAGTCTGGCCGAGCTGCAGACAAGGCACTTCTGTTAGTGACAGTGGCAGTGCAAAAAAACAATTAAAATAAAAAAGACTGATGCCATTGTACCCGGGTTCTATCCGTGGACTTCGGCTGATGCCAAGCATTTACCACCCTCACTCACTTCCTGCTTGTGCCACCCTCGCTTTCCTGGAGGAAAACATGCATTTAAAATGTTTATTTAGGGCCGTGAGAATTTCAACAAATTGTATTTCAATACAAATAAATATCAAAGTATGTTTCTGATGGGAGCACAACTACACACCTGCTTTGAATCCAGGTATTTTCTAAATTCCTAATGGGAACAGACTTGAGAGCTGTTCTAAACAATATAGATACAGACCCAGAGAGCTACAAATGTTGGAGCACACAGGAACAAACACAGGCTGTTCACAGAGGAATGTAAACCGGTGTTCCTGACACTCAGAGGGGTACAAACTCCCAAGGATATGACTTTTCCCTTTAGTCAGGTACCCAAAAACTAGGAAGCAAACATTATCAGCATGAGACCTACTTCTGAACAATTCATCTTTCAACAGTCACTCCACCAGACACGCACGGCTCCGCTCCAGGTGCCGGGTTGGGAAGCAGGAAGCGTGCTCTGCCTGGAGGGAGGTGTGCTGCTGAGGGAATACAAACCTCCCTGGGCTCTGCAGCTCCTCCCTGAGCAGCTCCTGCGTGCACAAACCGGGGCTCCTTAAAAACTGTCTCCCCCTTCTTGTTTGAGACCACCATTAACCAGACTGGGGAAGCAACTCCAGAGTGACCGACAAGTTCTGATGGGAGCAGGGAGAGCACACTCTGGAAAATGAGATCAGTGTCACCTGGACCCCAGCACGTGTTCTCTGACATACCCCTGGCACATGCACTCACAGCACTGTGTGCACAAAGGAAAATGTTTTTTTTTTCTTCAGACTTCTATTTTGCAGATATTTAGGGAGAAAATGGGCTGCAGATCAGATCCAGAGCCATCCCTCAGACCTGTGGATTCAGCCCCTGGAGCAGGTAATCCCAGCTAACAGCAGAACCAGTTCACCACAAACACACCAAGAGGCAGCTGACCACCTTTACCAGCAGGTGGAAAACAAAGCTGGGTTGGATGGGGGGCAAACACTGAGGTCACAGGCTTGGCAGGTGTCTCAGAGGCTGCAGTTACTCTCATGTTGTCACATCTGGCTCAGGAGGAGCTACCACTGATGGGGATCACTGAACACAAACTCCGAAGCTCAGGGCACAGCACACCAGTGGCATGTAAATACCCCAATTCCTACACAGAGGCACACACCTACAGCCTAAATGACACTGAAAATACCTGTGCTGTGTCATTAGCCTAAGGGTATCACATCCTAAAGTAACATTGTGAAGTCTGCAAATCAAAATGCGAAATCAACTGGCTCTGGTGCATATAAAATATTGCATGCACAGTCACTAGAAGTGTTGCAAAATCTATTTAAAATGAGTTTTATTGAGATGAAAAAGTTTTCCATGGTAACTACAGCACGTTAATCAAAACCAAGTGCTTCCCCTCCATTAAAACATGAACCGGAATACTTTTTGTTCAAAAATACTTAAAAAGTAATCAGTTAAATGGAGTATTTTTGGATGTGCTTTGCTCCGTACGCTGGTTACTGTTTCTAATCTGGCTAATGAATGCACGCTAACGAGAGGTTGTCTGCGTGTTCATCAGAGGCTTTGAGGGGAACCTACTTCTCTGAACAGCCTTCAGCTGGGAGCTGCTCTGGCAGGGGCTGTGGCCCCTCGGGTGGGCCAGGCTGTGGCTGGCCAGCCGTGCCCTGCTCAGGTGGCAGTGTCCTTCCCACCCTACAAAGTACAAAAGCACTGGAGCACTCCACGTATACAAAGCAGTGTTTCTTGCTACCATCACTCCCTCCTAAAGCATCATCTTCTGGATTTCCAGGCAGCTCTGGAGTAAGGAGTAGTCCTTTTCTTATCGGGTGGTTTGAAGTAAGAATAAACGGGTGCTGCGGGATATTCTGCGTCAGGGTTTTCTGCCATCATTTTCAGCTTGGCTTCAATGGCCTTTATTTTTGCACTGACACTGGAAAGAGAAAAAGCAGAAGAGAGATTGAGCTTGATTTTAGCATGAAATCAGACTACAGCAATCTAGAGATTTTGCTGACACACGAATACTCATCACACGAGGAGGGGCCAGGCAGCCCCACTGCTGCATCCCCAGCGAGGCAGGAACGCACTGCTCAGAGCCCACACTGCTGCACTTCAACCCTCAGCACGGATTTGCTCCTCCAAGATACATCACAGCACCACAAAGTAACGGCCCCTGCACCTACTCAGCACTTTCTCGAGGACGCTGAGGCAAGAACACGACAAGGCTTCCTACTCCTTGTGAAATGATGTCACTTCAGGAGGTCTGAGCATGTGCAGCAGAGCACAGCCCCGAGCAGGCTGCTGGGAACAGCACAGAAATGAAAGCCAGACTTCCTCCCAGCTACAGCCTGCTCGGGATGGGAAAACCCCAGACTCTAATTAGGTCAGGAAGAAACATTATTTCAGCATTAGCAGGGTTTATCCCAAAGGGAGAAGCTATCCTAGGTTACACCCCAAATTCCTAGGACTTTTGTTATTCAGTATCCTCTGTTGGATATGGACCGAGCAATGTTCCCTTCCCCGCTGTGGCTTCTTGCACCATCCATCCTCACTAGAACAACCCCTTTGTGCCACTGATGCAGCTAGCAATCTGCATGACTCAAACCCCTCTGCTCCTTGCTTCCTAGCCTGTTACTTCTTAATTCCAAACTCATTTTATCTGAAGGCTAATGCATTAATCTGGTCCTGGTTCCTTATAGGGTTCCACTGACACAACACAGAGGAAAACCACACACCCTCTCAGCCATACTGAGAATTAGCAAAGCAGCACTATGTGCTTTAGGCAAATGCAAAGGTTGGAATTTATCACATCCCACAGACAAAGACTTACAGCCCTAACACCAGCAAAAAGAAATAAAATAAGTTTTATGTTAAATACTACTTGTGACTTTGTTTTAATCTTCTGCCACTACAGTAGAAATTTCTGCTCATAAGCATTTTGCTGAAACAAATCAGTCCAGCACAAACCCCCTCACTGAAATCCACATGAAGTCCAAAGCATATTCTGGCCAAAGGAGTTGGAATGCTACACATTCCCAATTCCTCTCCTCATCTCTTTTCCTTCCCACTGCCCAAGTAGCTTTGCATGTTGGAAAATAAACTTCCAGTCTAAAATGTCCCACATTAAATGAGTTACCTCACAGCAGTTGCCCTTCCAAAAAACAGCTCTTCTGCCACATTAGAATTTTAGCACAAACAACGCCAACAGCTCTAAATCTTAATCTTAGTGAAATGGAAGAAGTTGTTCCCTGCCAGCCCCACAGCTGGGTCACCTCTCACCCACCCCACCTCCTACCTTAGGTTAGACTGGGGCGGCTCCGTGCTGGACGACGGCTCCAGACTGATTGGAAGGATCTTCTCATTTTTGTTGTGATCATATCTCTACAAGGAAGAGAGCAGGGATTGAGCCAGCTGGAATCAGGAACAAAGAAACATTTCCCCACAGGTACACTTTAAAGCTGGATTAACATCACCTCGGGGTTTGTGAAGCTTTGGCTAGGAAGGATTTGAGTGGCCAAGCACAGAAACAAAGCCCAACCACAATATTTGGGTTGTACCAGCAGGGAATGTAGACTCTGATACCACTTATGTGTGTTGTACTATGGATCCTTAAACCTTATCCTGTCACTTCTTGTTCCCCTCTACATAAGGCAGGAAGCAAAGATGGTAAATCTTAAGGTAACTACTGTTCTGCTTGCTCTGCTCTTCGTGTGCAGAGCCAGAAGGTGACCCAAGCACACGAGTGCACGGAATCAGGAGGGGCTGGGAGGAAAGAAGGGGGAAAAAATAAAAAAAGACCAGTTAGGAACCACCTCCTTTCTGTGGAAAGCAGCTTGTGAGTCTGTCATCTCTGTGGGCAACGGGCCTCCTGAACTATTTGCAGTGTTCTGCTTCCTTATTTCGCTTGGCACTGAGTCAGGTTTGGTTTTCAGCAGAGCTGCTCAAACCGACAGTGTCTGGTGAGCCTTGGCCACTCATCTCAAAACTCCCTGTCTTGTGCTGATCTTGTCTAAAACAAACACTTGTTACAATAAGCCCAAGTTTTGTGCTGTTAAATCTTTCCACGGAGGGATCAGAAAATGCCATGTGCACCAAAGTGATTATTTAGGCATGTTCCTCCCCAGACTCAGGCCAGCCAGGCCCGAGCTGCCCAGCTCAGCTCCAGCTGAGCAGACACTCACTCCTCAAACTCCTTTTATGGCCTGATCATTCCCCAGGCATCCAGAAGCACGTGGCACTCCAGGAGCTACAGAAAATGGAGACAGAATTTGCACCAGCTTGGATGTGCTGACAAGAGCCCTTGAAGTCAATAATTAAAACAACATGGTTTCCTCCCATGAAGATACCTGGTTTGGTTTTTTAGCATCCAAACCAGATGCACTAATACATTTGATAGGAGAGAGTAGAAAGCTGCTTGTAGGATAATCAACATATGCTAAAAGGAAACTACCCAAAGAACAAAGCAACAAACAGCTCCCCTCTGCCTCCCCCAAAATTGGTTTATCTGAAAAGAAATTTATTAAAAATGAACTGCTTTATCAAATATGAGATAGTAAATAACTGTAGGAGAAACGAGAATTAAAAAAAAATTAAAACAAGGGTGTTCCAGAAGGTACTAAGTTAAAAACTTGATTGTTTATGTGATAGAGTGAGCAATAAAAGGATATTTAGCTTAGATGTGAAATGTTACTTTAAAGTCAAAACTAATTAAAGCTCCTGCCACGTAAGTGCTTTCAGAAATGAAACAAAGTAACACAGTTACCGGTAATTGGGAATTTCCACACCTCTGCTATCCCAAAAGGGAGCAAAACCACAATGGGAAGGATTCAAACTTCCAGCCAATTACTCACGAAGTTTGGGAAGAGTGAAACATGGACATTTATAGAAGTAATGTGTTCACACTGCTCTGATCAGAAATCCCCTCACAAAGAACACCAGGCTAAAGGGCCTGTCCTCACCCACAGCTAATCCAGCACAGTCTGGGTACAGAAGAGAAGCTGTACATTGTCAACATCAACTCCACAAGTTATTTCCTAGAACAGAGTGAAACTGCCTTGCCAGTCCGATACACCTCTGATAAGAATTGTTCCTTAACACTCAGTTTCTCAGTTTTGCAAAGCAGAGGCAGTTCTTGCCTGCAGGAGCTGCTCACCTTGACCTGTGCGTGTGCCCACCGCACCACCAGCTTCTTGGAAAGGGCCAGCTTCCCATTGAGACACTGGATCGCCTTCTCTGCTTCCTGCACAGGAAGACAGTTCCATAAACAAACCAAGCCTCTAGTCAAAACCGACTCACGTGCACAGAGACTTTTTTCTTCGTTAACCAGCCCACTGTAAGTGCCTCTCACTGAGGGCAAAGAGAGTCTACCCCGTTGTGTCCCAGCCCAGGATACCTTTGGAAGACTCCAACATCTGAGTAAAGAGACTTAGCAGCATTACTGCTTTATCCTTCCACTCGTTTGGGGGGAGGAAATGGGGGAAATACAGCATTCAGAGGGAGGTTTATGCTACAGGAGAAAATACTGTGGCTCTTTACAGTGATTACATGTGTCTCATTAACACCTATCTATGCTCATTCCTGATCCTGCTCATGGGCACTGGGGACATGATCCACTCAGTCCTGTTCTCAGCAGCTTTGGGACACTCCCATAAAACCTGACTCACAGCAGCTGAAGATTTATGTTGCAATGCTGCTCCACCTTGTTATGAATAATTTTCTAGAGCTAATCCAGAGTGTCAGGGGTCTTCTGACATCCTTGTCAGCAACTGAGGTCATACAGCCAACAAGCAACCTCCAAACAGGCTCTTCTTCCTAACTTTTGGACAATTCCAGCAGAATTATGACAAAACCACTACAACTCTGATGTTGCTGGGGAGCATGACTTGAAATTTTGATTTGTAGCAAGAGTTAAAAGCCCAAATGGAGAGCTAAGGACAGCTCACTCCAGGATGCTGCAGATGTGTCACGTTGTATAAGCTGGGGTTTGTGCTTTCGTGAAGCCAAAATTAAAACCAGCAGGACTCCAGAGCAGTTCTGGATTTCAGGTGGTCTGGCAGGCTGGTTCAAGGTGTGGATCGTGTCCACAGTGCAACTCCATGAGCTCACTGCAAAAGTGGGCCAAAGAACTGCCCCTTTCTGAGAAGCATTAGAAAGCAGGACTCAGGGAAAGACCAGAGAGGAGAAAGGAAATCAGTATTTGTTACTTCCAAGAGCAGTCACAAAGTGGCTGTGACAGAGTGGAGCTGTCAGAGTCCATGGGTTTGGGCAGACAAGGTATTGAATTTATCCCTTCCTGCTGTAGCTCTAAATTAATATTAAAAAAAAAGGAGGGGAAAGAAATCATCAGAACTTTAGATAAAAGCAACTTACCTGTTTGGTTTCAAAGTTCACAAAACAGTAACCCCTTGGCTGTCCTTCCAGAGCACCAGACTTGTGAAAGAGAAAGTCAAATTGCTTTACTTTGCCAAACTTCTGAAGGAGTTTCAGAAGGTGGTATCTGAAAGGGAGAGAAGACATTCATGACACCTTTTATCACACTGAAAGTGAGGAGATAAAGAGGAATCCCCCAACACACACGGTTCACACTCGGTCACAGAAGCTGTTCAGCTGTGTCATACAAGTATTCCCAAATCCCTGCAGAGGGGGGTGCCCTGCACAGCACCCCTCCAGCATCCAGAGCTCTGAGTGGTGTTATCAGTGACTCTCCAAAACCCCAAGGCACAAAGCTGCCTCCCAGCAGAGCCAGCTGAAGGGCACACAGAACATCTATTAATAGCTGGCTTTTGGGCAATTATGCAATGTCTCCTGAGGTTCTGGGAGGGTTTTGCCTTCTGCCTCTCTAAATCACACCTACTTTGAAGCATAACCACCACGCCTCCCCCCCTAGCCCTGATGTAACCACCTGAAGCTCCATCCCCTGAATTCCTGTCGCAGCACAAGCATTCCAAGCCCACAGTCCACAGCACCTGAGTCCCTCAGGATCCTGCTATTCCTGCTGCCCTCCCACTCCCTGTACAAGCAGTGCCAGTCCCATCCCTTCCCTGTGCCAAGGAGTACCAGTGCACTGACAAGGACATGGCCAGGGCACACAGACAGGCAGCCACGCTCGCCTGGCAGAGCTGGGGAAGCAGGAAGACAGAAGAATAAACAGAACAAACCAGGAATTGCCAGTACATCTCAAAAAACAAAAAAAGGGCACCAGACAGCCCTCACTATCATCCAGGCTAAATCTGCCAGTGCTTCTGGCTCAGACAGCTTTTCAGTGACAGGCTCATGGAAGTCAGACACTTTTTTAGCCAATTATCTTCCTGCCATCCAGTGGGGATTGTGTGCTGTTTCCAATAAAACTGGGGAAAGCCAGGGTAAATCTGTCTGCTTAGTATCTAGTGCATGGAGCAATTTAAAACAAGGAGCACATTTGTTGTTTTGGCCACATCTGATCCTGAAAGTTCTTTGCAGCTTTTTTGGTTCCTTGGGACTGAAGTGTTTAACAACACTGGCTGACCCGGGAGGAAAGTTGCTACTTCACTGTCTGACCCCATCCCTGGCATTTAAGAGTTATTTAATTGTTTATTAAGGGTGTCTTAGTCAGGACTCATCTCCCAAGAGCTGTACAGAGTTTGTTAGACAGCCAAGTAGTCTAAGCCCAATTTTCAGTGTTTAAGGTAACACTCAGTGCTCTGAAAGCCTACCAGGATAACACCAAGTGCCCGTGGAGCACCAGGCACTGGATGAAACCTCCCATGTCCAGACATGAATGCTCAGTAGTGGCCCAAGCCAGCCAAGTGCACCAGGCAACTCCAGGGACAGTCCAGATGGGAAGGGCAGACAGCATTTTTCCTAATAAAGCCTGATAGGATGTCTGAAAAGGGCTTTAGCCCTTTGTTAAGCTTCAGGAGCCAGGCAAGAAAGTTCCAGGAACGTGAGTCATCCCACAGGATGGGTCTCGGTGGACATTCAGGATGTGCACTTTTAAAGAGGTGAAGGTGCAGCGTGTGCACAGACGAGCAGCGCGGGAGGGCCGGGCTGTCTCCCAGGGGAGCACACACACTGGAACTGCTTATGGGAGGCTTCCTACATCCTTCGGAATACACATGAAGTGCATGGTCTTCCCAGAAGCCTAGGAACCCTCAGTCTGTGCTCAGAAGGCAAGGGGGACAGAAAAGAGCAGGGAAAAAAAAGAAGATGGTTACACAGCAGCTGAGTTTCACTGCTCCACCTCAGGCTTCCAACACGCGGTTACAGATGGACATGTGAAAAAACCAACTTTAGGGATGTGATGTATAAAAAAAACCCCCACATGTTGAACTTCCAGAGCCTCCAAGATATGGAAACACACCTCAGGTTTGCTTCTGTAAAAATACTGCTGAAAAAAGCCCTTGGAATTTCAGCGGGATGGAAATAAGGTCCCTATCGCCAGAATGCTGTTCCCCTTCTGGCCATTACAGAGGCAGGGGAAGGGCAAGGAGGATTCTCCCTGTGTTCTGTTTAGCACCAACAAAACCCTGCAGCTGTCCTGCCAAAAGGAACTCTTCGTGGTTTGTTCTCTTCTGAGAATCTCTGCATTCAAATAACACTTTCTTAGCAGCGAGGTGGTAGTTGCTCCTTGAAAACAAACTTCATTAAGAGTCTAGAAGCAACTTATGTCATCTATTTTATTTAGAGTGAAGAGGATGCAAATGCAATTTGCAATTGCAATTCTACAACTGCAGGTCACCTACTCTCCACGGAACAGCTCAGAGGTCTTGTACAACTAAATGTTTCAGGCTGTGACTATGATTTGCATTGCTAAAATATTGAGGGCATTAACAGTAACTTGAGGAGCAGTTCTCCAGGACTTCAGTACTGAAGGAAGACCAGCCACGGAAAACCTGAAGCCTTAATAAAAAAAGAAGTGAGACCATGCAAAAAGCTTTGCTATGGCAACCCCGTGGGCTGTGCAGAGCCGAGGGTGCTGGCACAGCCGTGGCCCCCCGCAGATCCCGCGGCCACCCTCCATCCCCACTTCCTGTCATCTGATATGGATGCGACACAAACCAGCAGCTCCCCCATTTCCCTTTCCTCCTCTCTTCCTCCTGGCACCCCCAGCGCTATTCAGACGCAGGCAAGGCTTCCTCCGAACAATGCTGTCCCGAGGAGCCCGCGCGGGGACCGGGCCACATGCGAAAGCCATTATTGCGAGGAATTCTGCCCCACTGGGACCCGGCGGGGGGCTGCAACAACAACTTGTGCACACATTGTTTTCTAGGTGAGACTCATCAAGATGGGATCCTCGACAAGCAGCACAGCGGCCCGAGGAAGTCGAACACCCGCTTATTTCACCCCCCGTGGCAAATGAATGGTTATTCAAAGGCTACGGGAAACCAGATAATAGGTGTGTGTGACCAGAGAGCTGGAAACGAAATCCCTGCCTGTCCCAAACGCTGTGAAGTCTCAGAGGGCTTTGCAAACAGGAATGGGCAGAGGAGGCACTTCTGCCCCACTTGCCACACAGAGACGTAACTAAACTACGTGTTTTTGCCCCATGGGATGGGAGCATTAAGGGGTAATGGGATCAAAGAGCTGAGCCACAGCACATCCCCTGCCCTGCTGTGCAGCTGGGGGACAAACACTGCACCAGGCAGGGCCCCCAGCGATGGTGAGGGGGATCTATGGTTTCCTTCCTCAGGACACCCAACCAGAACCAACCACCTGCTGCTCTCCTCGTGCACTGCCCTGGCAGATCCCACAGCAGGGATCACTCTGCCCTGGCAGATCCCACAGCAGGGATCACTCTGCCCTGGCAGATCCCACAGCAGGGATCACTCTGCCCTGGCAGATCCCACAGCAGGGATCACTCTGCCCTGGCAGATCCCACAGCAGGGATCACTCTGCCCTGGCAGACCCCACAGGGATTATTATTCAGCACCAGAAGTCCCATGTCACAAACAGCTGTGAGGTCCCCTGCTGCCAGCTCACCTCCTTCCAGCTGCTAAGAACACTCCCAGGAGACTCCTAATACCATCTCCTTCCACAGGCAGGCAGTCCTTTAAGGATGCTGGATAAAAGAAGTCACCCACAAACATCACCAGCAAGGAGCAATGCCCACCAGGAGACCCACCCTAACCCAGTGTACAGGGTATGTCAGCACTCCCAGTTGAGTCACAGTCATCCAATAACCCCCCAAACAACCCCCAAAACCCATCAGGTCCCAGGCTGTAATTTGTGGGCAGTCCTACATCTATAAATTCTTGTTCCTGCAGCTTGTGCTCCAACGTGTACCTTACCTTTTAACTCCCCAGCACTTGACTGCAGCTACAGTTTGCTCTTTAAATGGAAGCCTTGGATTGGTTCAAGACTTTCTGAACTCATTTCTGCTTGAGAGTGTCAAAACCACTTATTAAACTCTGCCAACAACTCAACCAACCTTACTCAGTCCTAAACAAACCCAGCACAGAAATAAAAAAGGCTACTCTCTTAAAAAACAGATAAAAGCAGCAAACGAGGAAACAGCCATTTATTTTTCAGGGGTGTGATTCAGTCACGTGAGCAGTAACCTCAGCAAGGGTAACTGAGATGAGCAGCTATGAGCAGAGATGCAAACCCTCAGCATAAAGGGCAAGATGACTTACAGAAACTTACTGACCTTATATAGGACCACACAGTTTCTCTCTACACTGACAACGTGTTAAAAGGAACCTCCTCCTCTTTTATTCACAAGGAAATGGAGATATAATACATTTTTCAGGACAGAAGAGCCGTTTTTAAAGCAAAACCAAAAGCAGGGTTATAAAGCCTGAAATAAGCAACAAGCACTGTCACTCATCACCAGGCAAACTTGAAACATTTAGGAGCCTGGAAGCACTCAAGGTTCGAGGACCCTGGGGAATCAAACCACCAAACTCACTTCAGCCAGGTGATGAAAACAGTGAATTTTGCCATATAAAACTATCACTTGTCTGGCTGAAATTCAGAGGAACAACCTGGATCACCCTGGGAAGTGAAGGGCCCAATGCACTTACACCCACTGCTCCTACCCTCACACCAAACCAGCTCCTGAATCCTTGAGGACCCAGCAAACAACACCCTCAGGAATTCCTGTATCTAATTTTACATGGTCAGTGAATGTGGACAAACCAGAGTAATGGAGCTGGGAGTGGGATAAAAATGGTAATTAATGCAGAAACCTCCCAGAGCTGAATGGCTGAACAGCACAATGCATTAATGATCCCATTTAGGGGCTATTAGGGAACTGCTCTGCTCAGATGAACCACACTCAGAATAAAACCCCAGCACCTGCACATACACAAAAAGGACCAGGAAGGAAAAGTATTCCATGACAGACACACACAATAGTTAATCAAAAATGCTTGTTTCTCAGGAGTGTGTAAACCCCAAATTGTTTTGGTTTGTGTCTTTTTTTTCTTTTTAATACAACCTACTGATTTCTCAGCACACCATCCAAATATTGGACAGCACATTACATTCCCTTAACAATTTAGCTGTTCAAATGTTGTGTTTGCTCAGGAGATAATTATCTGTAGCCTGGGGAAAACAAACTGCAGAGACACGTGTTTGGTTTGTGCAGTTACCCAGCACACCAGCCACACCACTCCCACCTCGTCACTCAGAAACTCTCCTCTGCTCAGCCCACATCCAACAAAACAAAACCAGGCCCCTGTGTGATCCAGGG
>NW_021940039.1:1661175-1726886 GCF_001715985.3 Manacus vitellinus | reverse complement strand
GTACTGTACGAGCTGCTCCACCTCGGCAGCCGCAGGGTTTGTGCCAGAGGCCCGTGCCCGTCTGCACAGATGTGCAGAGCCCACACCGATACCTGGCAGCCACCGAGCCCTTTCCACTGCAGATGCCCAGACCCAGTGCCCACGTCGCTGAGCTGTCACCTTGTGTCCATGAGTACCACTAAGCCCTAAATCAGGTTGTTTTTAGCAGGCCCAGTAGCCCCCCTGCCTTTCTCTCTTCCAGGTGGGTCAGAGAGGAGCTGGGATGATGGCTCTGGCACTGAGGTGGCTCCGTCCTCTCCCGTCCCTGCTG
The DNA here is from genome assembly GCF_001715985.3 of Manacus vitellinus. Taxonomy (NCBI): domain Eukaryota; kingdom Metazoa; phylum Chordata; class Aves; order Passeriformes; family Pipridae; genus Manacus; species Manacus vitellinus. Next base: position 1,726,576 of record NW_021940039.1, on the reverse strand, counting down.
CACCGCTCGTCCTTCCTGCTGACCAGGGGGCTGCCAGGGGCTCCTGTGGGCTGCCCTGCCCTGCTCCTGGAGGGCTGCAGGCAGTGTGGCCATCAGGTGCTGCTGAGCAGACAGCTTGCTACCAAAAAGGGTAAAAACAGCAGCTTTTTCCTGGTTTTGCAACCCCTCTCTCTCTATATATAATATATATGTATATATTTTGGCACATGTGCTCAAGTACTGGGCTTTTTAATCATTAAAAAGTACAGTTACTTTGGATTATCTTAGACTCAGTTCTGAACTGAGTCTACTTTCTAATGCAGCAACTAACTGTTGTCACAAATAGAAATTAATTTTTTTCTTTTTGTGCAATCTGCAGCTAAAGGTAAAGGGCAGAGCCAAGCCAAAGTGAATATCAGTGCTGCCCTAGTTGAGGATATTATCAATTTGGAGGAAACCAATGAGGACATGCAGGCAGTCATAGAAGCTCTGAAAGAAGATTTCAGCAGGAACATCAGTGTTAGAACCTCACCAGGTTGGTAACTTCTTTGTGTGATGCTCTGTGGCCCGTAAATAAGGTTACAAATCCCAGTAATGGAGAACTCTGATTTTTTCAAAGTTGATTTTCTTTTTCTGGAGTTATTCACGGGGCACCCAGTTGCTGCAGCCTTGACATCCCTGCTAAAGGCTTTCTTCACCCTGAGCTTGACCAGGAAGAATCCATTTTGGCTAATAGCTTCCTGGAAATAGCTTTTGTAAGTGGGAGATGTCAAAAGTCTCTAACTGAACTGTTTGCAGATGTGATGGAGAAGCAGGTTGTCAGCTAATGGTGCAGTAGGGCAGGAAAAATCCAATTGCCATCAAATTAGCCTTTTGGAAATTGCCATCAGGCTGGTGTCTGGCATATACAAACTTTTTTTTGCTGTGTGTCTTTGTGGGCAGTGACCTGTACAAGCCTCGTTCACTTAGTGGATTTTGTGCTTTAGGAAGAAATGTGAATATATTTGACTAAGCCACAGTTACTATAACACTCTGAACCCACGCATTTGTGAGTGTATCAAGTTTCAGGGATAAAATTTAACATTAAACAATGACCAAATTTGAATCATTCACCACCCCAGCTCTGGCAGGGGCACTTCTGTCTTTAATGGAGTTGGAAAGCGTAGCTTGGTCTCTTAACTATTTATTTTAACCATAGGTATTTTTTTTAATTCCACTGATAAAGTACCTCCTGTCCCATGTGCCTTTTGGCCTGTTAACATTTTGCAGCAGAAACTAGAGAGCAGATTAAGAGTAGCTCAGGGAGAAACTGAATACCTTAAATTAGGCAGTGTACAACACCCCTCTGGGGACCTGGGGGAAAAAAAAGAGGGGTTTAAGAGAGCACTGCTAAGTTAAAGACAATATTTTTCTTGATTTTTACAGCCACGTTTTTATATTCTTTAAATACTAAGGATTAAAAAATAATTATTTCCTTTTCATTCTTAACAGTCCTGCTTAGTTTTCCTATTCTGGTAGCAAAAACAAACACGAGTTTTGTTTTCATGTTTTTGTGCTTTAGAGTAGCTTTGAAATATTTAGCTTGTGAATACACAGGGGATGCCTGAACACAAACAGCACCTGAAGTCTGAATAAACACGTTTTTTTTTCCTTTGTAACATCTATATTTTGCAAAGCAGGAGGGAAGTGGGACACTGCAGACGCATTTTTCTTCAGCATTGCTGCAAACTGCTGTATCATACTGAAAGTGCCTGTGTTTGGTTCTTTTGAGGGGCCCTGGATCACATAACTGTGGTGACCAAAGATGGGAAGTTTCCACTGAACCAGCTGGGGCAGATCTCACAGAAATCACCACAGCTCATTATAGTGAACATGACCAGTTTTCCAGAGGTAAGGAAGGACACGTGACTGAAGGCAGTGGGAAGGGATAATTACCAGGGGAACAAACAGGTTGATGCTGAGCAAAGGAACACTTAGACAAAATCAGTCAAACGTGGCAGGGCTGGGAGCTCTGGCTGGGCTGTGTCACTTTGTGCTGACACAGAACAGAAGGGGTATTTTGCTGCTGACAGTGATTCCCCAGCCCTGCCTGGCTCACAGAGCAGCTCACCTGCAGCTGTGAGGGGTCACAGGAGAGTTCCATGCTGGGATTGCTCTCAGGGCTGTATCCAGTGAGTACCACACTGCAAGGGGTTTGCTCTGGGGGCTACTTTCCTGTCAGGTGGATCTGCAGAGCAACACTAAGTCACAGACAAGATTCCCTGTGCCCTGCCAGCCCTCCCCCTTTGCCATGTGTTTATGGCACCCAGCAGTCCTGAGCCCACACACACACTCACCTGAGTGACAGACGTGTCTCTGACATTGTGCCTGCCCTGTTGTGTTAGTTCAGTTCCTTGTGAAGACATGGCCAGGCACAGAACCAGCCGTGTAGCTGGAATTTGTGCTGGACACACCATCACCATCATCTGGAACTTGCTTACTTACCACCAGGGCTGGGGACACCTCTTACAGCTCGTGGGAGAAGCTGCTGATGGAGCTTGTGAGCTTCTGAGGAGCCTCCCTGGTGGGGCTGAGCTGTGCTCAGTGTCACAGAGCTCGAGCTGGGCACTGCTGAGGTTGGTGAGCTCCTCCTTAGGGGCAGCGTCTGCTGGTCAGGACACAAGTGAGGTGCTTTAAGTTATCTTCTGTGAGAGACAAGTTCCCTTAATTTTCTGCAGGAGCCTTAGACTTGCCCCTAAATGAGGCAGCAGTGCAAATCCCACCTGGGGATCAAGCCCTTGGGGTGCCCTGCAGCTCCCACAGACAGAGCCAGGCAATGGGACCAGGAGCCAGCGCAGGGTCAGCGATTCATCTCACCCCACGTCTGGAGGTTTGCCAGGGCTTATCTCTATTTATTTTGCAAAGGCTTTCCCCTATTAATTAAGTCAGCAAAGTCTCAGAGGAGGTCAGTGTAAGGCACTTGATGCCTAAGTGTTTCTTAAAGTGTACAAAGGCTCTGGAGAACAGAGGCCCCTCATCAGCGAGTGCGCCGAGGTCCCGCAGAGAGGGCCAGGGAAGGCACTCCATGACTTACCCCGTGTCAAACAGGACCTCAGGCTGAGAAATGGGCATGTGAGAAATTAAATATCCTCCATATAGCAGTGCCTGCAATTGCTTTCTAAGCCAAAGGACCACTTGTCACTTGAACTAGAACTGTTTCTCTCAGTACAGTTGCTTTATACCATAACTGTTCTGTGATAGACTGAACTCTTTAAAACCATTACAGACACGATTACTTGATGTCATCATTTACAGCATGTCATCAGTACTTCATGACACTGAGAAGAAAATAAAAGTGCCTGAAGAGTGAGAAATAAAACAATCATAGAAAAGGGCTTGCAGGGCCAAAGTCTGTTTGCCCAAGATTTATAAAACCGAACAAGATGCTGGTTTTTTAGGTATTTTTTTTTCATAGGCTGCAAGAGTAATATTACAATATTTTCCCCTCCTTCCATCTCCTCCAATATCTGTGTTAAACAACACAGTTTTTACTGAGTGTTTCTTTCCACCATCCCTTTTTATTCCTAATGTGCTGAGATAATTTTGGTTGCATTTTCTCTGCCCTTGTAGTTTCAGAGGACAGCAGTTGTCTCTTACCAGCAGAGCATTCATTAGGTTCAGTGATGTCACGTGTCAGGGACCTGAACAAATCTGCAGAGCTTTAGTTTGTGCCTCAGATGACAAAAGCTGAGCTTCACAAATACGGTTTGAATGACATAAACACTGCAGCAGCCTGGAGCTGAAGTTAATGATGGCAAAGAGGATCAGAAATAGCATCGTGCCTGGTAGGAAACACCACACAAGTGCCACAGGAACACAAACTCCTTGGGCTTGGCAATGTCAAGAACAAAACGACCTGGCAGAGCCTCACAGGAGCTCCGGGCCAAACTCTGCTTTAACTCTGCCTGGCACTCTCTAGAGGCACAACCCGTGCCCTGGGATGGAGGTGAAGCCTTTTAATCACCTTGCAGTCACCAGGAAAACCTGCCACCCCACCTTTTAAGCAGAGCAGAGCATCATCCAGTGGCAGGGGAGTTTGAGAAGTTAATCCTCAGTAATGAGCTGTAAAATAAACACGGAGCTGGGCACGGGCGCTGTTTCTCAGCCATCTGCTGCCACCCCGATGTCCTGTGGTCAGGTTGTAGTGCTGAAGTGGTTAAGTTTGTTAACGTTTCAGAATTGGCACTGGGTGATTTCTAGTGGGAAACATTCAGCTGGAATTTTTAAATGCTCAGAATCTTTCATCTCCTTCGCCACAGTCAGGCTCTGCCTTGGGAATTTATTGCGGTTTCACTCTGCGTTGCCTCAAACCATTCGAATAGTTTCAAAGAAACAAAACAGTTTTCTTTTGTTGTTGCCTGCCTGCCTTCCCCTCTCCCCCCCTGGTGCCCCCCTACCCCGATACGAGCGGCCCTAGTTTCCCATTCGGTTTGATCAAAGCTCTCTGCACCAATGTAACTTCCTGATCTTACTGGTAACAGAAGTAAATGTTTCCATGTTCCATGGAGATGGATTGCCAACTATTGACAGAGTTCTGGCATATGGGAATGATTATTTCCTAATTCCCTTTTACCTTTTGATCTGCTTTACAGAGCACAGCTGCAGCTATGAAGGCTATAAGGGAGAGTGGCATGAACCTGAACCCCGAGGTGGACGGGACGATGATTCGGGTGCCAGTTCCTAAGTGAGTATCACTGCCCGAGCTCATCACCACACAAGACAACACAGTAGGTTGCAGTGAGTGCCCTTCAGAGGGTAAACGTGCACGACTGCTGAATATCCTGATGCAGCTGCTTTCCAAATAGCTGTAAGTTCAGGTCTGGAGAAAAATCTGAGCCTCTGAAAGTGTCTGGTGGAACCTCTTCCAAGTGCCTGAGCTCTAAGTCATCATGTCTTGGCATCTGGTGGTTGGTTTTGTTCTTCATCCTCTTCATGCAGAGAAATCTTGGTCCTTGCTGGCTGCAGCACTTTGCAGGAGAGCCAGAGGCTTTTGAACCTGTATTGCTTTAACTCAGGAGCTGATTCTTTAGTGCCCTGCTCTAAATTCCCAGAATTACACCAGCAAAGAGCAGCAGTAAGGCAGGAGTGAATTTAGTGAGCCAGTAGTATTAGGGATGAGTAGCACCTTGGTGCAGAGAGCACTAAAAGGAAGTGGTGAAAGGGAGAGGCAGGAAATTTATAGCTTTGACTGAAAAATCTGCTCCCTCTTCTCATCTAATACACATTGTGTAACTGATGGCTGCATGGAAGTTTTGGTGTGGGGCTGATGGAAAAGCAGGCTGCCCCTGGCCAAGGCATGAGCATGGCTTCCCTCACCCATCACAGGTGTCTCCCAGCCCTTGGACAAGGCAGGAGGTGCCACTGCATCCATGCTTCAGTTTGTGGTCAGGAGAAGCCATCCTGATGATCCCTTAGTGTGCTTTGGACTGCAGCATGCTGGGCTCTGCCTGGGAATGGGGGTCCTTTCAGGTGAAATTAGGGCTCCCAGCAGCTCCACTCGCTGGCACAGACAGTGCCTGTCACATGGGCACCAGAGTTGGGTGGCACAAGCAAAGCTCACAGGTTCCTGTGGGTGCTCAGACTTTGTGGAACATCCAAATACTCTGGGCAGGTGTGGCTGTAGATGAACTCACACCTCGGGGTAAAGACAAACAGCTCTCAGGCAGGGAGTGCACAAACCCCTTGCACAAGCAGGTGACTTCTTGGTGAAGATGAACCAGGTATTTCTTATGCTTTAGATCTCCTTAAAAAAAATTCTATGGAATTTTACCCAGCATTTTCATCAGAGAAGTCTAATTGCAGCTTTCCGTTGCAGTCGGTGAGAGGCAATGACATTATCATTCTATTTGCTGATTTTCTTTCCCCGTGCTCCCTGCCCTTCCCCCATTCCTCAGGAGAGGAGGCAGAGGAGGAGGAGGGCACCATTATCTTCATAATTGCTGAGGCTCCCGGGTTGCTGCACAGTGGTTTGATTGTTAATGGGCACTTGGGTCATCCTTGAATACGAATTGCAGGGGAGGAAACTCCAAAACTGCAGATCCGGAGCTTTAACAAAATACTGTGTTTTTAAACAAATGTGTATGTATGGTCTGTCACCATCTTCTGTGGAGCTGCAGAGCGAAAACAAGTCTTCTCTTCCCAGGGAAGCTCTGCCTGGTGTACTCCAGTGTTCCTCTGGTGTGTCAGGGTTGCAGCTCCTGGTCACTTCCTGACTGCCTGGGAGCCTGGGAAGTCCTGAGTTAAGGTTTTTTGGGAGCTGTGCCCTGTGAGTCTGCCCTCACTGGCATCTCTAGTCCCTTTTGCTCTCCAGTTACATGACTGGGTCTTTGGGAGTTTCATCCACTTACTGAAAAGACAAGCAGACAGTTCCAGCCTTTTAAAACCCCCTATTGCAAAAAGGGGGCCAGAAACAATCAAATTCTGCAAGAGGCCTCTCTTTAATACTATATCCCTGAATTGCTTTTTAAAATTTTCTAGGTTTTTCATTATTTCCAACAGTTTATGAGAGGATATATGACAGACAGATGCAATAAAATTGCCAAAATTACATCTGATATGGAAACTGAGCAAACACATAAAAAATTAAGAGATATTAATATTATTTCTGCAGAAATTGGTTCTTCCATGAAAAGAAGTCGCACTAAAAATAAAACCAAACCCAAATTGTCCTTACCTGTCATTAAAACCACTTCCCACTCTGACCTGTCAGCTGGACACACGTGTGTCGTGTTTTGCCTTGTGCAGGTCCAGCTGTGCTCCAGAGTGTTTCAGCTGAGCATTTAAAAGTGGAGTTTGCTTCTCAGTATTTATTCTGTTAGTTTAGGTTTTGCACTGCCGTTTCAGCAGAAAAAATACACTCGTGTGGTTGGTGTTTACTTCTGCTGCCTGCCAGGATCCCTCTGCTCCCCGAGGCATTCGCCTGTTTCTGTGGCTAACGCTGCATAGGCAATATTTATTTGTATAAAAAGTAGCCTCCAGGGGTTTAAAAATAAAAATAAAAAAAGGAACCAGCCATGGGAACGTTTGTATTGGTTGATCTCTTGGCCGAATTTGACCTGACCTTGTGTCTTTTATGGTATTGCCTCATTTTTAGATTCATCTTTTTTGGACCCATTGTGTTACACTGGATATTGTTTGTAAATCAGTAATATTTTTACACATGTTTTACTGAAAGCCAGATGACTCATTTGAAAGTTTAATGACTCATTGTGAGCTTTTTTTTCCCTTTACCCTTTAAGAAATATGCAAAGATACCTATTATGGGGAGAAAGGACACAAAAAATCTCACTTGAAAACACACCAAGGCTGCTCCGAGCTGCACTCGCTCATCGTCAGGAGTCTGTCGCTTGCTTTTTATTGAGCAATAAATGCTGCACCCTGTGTTTATCTGCAATTATGAATGCAGAGTGTTTAGTTAAGCCTGCTTTGCTTTAACTGATCCCTCTCCTTCACAGGAAATTCCTCATGTTTGAGATACAGAAATTGCTCTTACCCGGATAAACGTCTTGCGTTGAGACGAGCCCTGTCGAGCTCGCTGTGGGTCTGCTCTGCCGAGGGCTGCAGGGCTTGAACCACTGGAGCTGGGGGAGGCAGAAAAAAAGATGTTACTCGTGGGATGGTGTGTGTTGTGACCCCCCCTGACATGTCATTCACCAGGCTTTGTCCTGGTCCCTGGGGGAACAGCAGGAATTGAGCCCGCTGCTCTGTGAGCTGCAGGAAGGGCATCAGAGGTGACAGATGGGGACCTTGTCCTCATTTCCCACTCTGGCACCCCTTCCCCAAGTTCACTTCACACTTTTTTTTAGCTTTTAGTGGGGGTAGGGATTACTAGTGGGGATTGGTTTATAGACAGAAAAGAAAACATACCTAAGAGCAGCTTAAAAGTCCCACATCTAGGGGCAGGATTAAACAACTGTCCTTAGAAACCATGGGCCTGGCTCGTGTTGATGGATTCCTTAACCAGAAACAGCATCTGCTTGGAAAAGCGTCCACTTCTGGCACTGTTGGTAGCATTGCTGAGAATTTACACACAGTCTGGCTGGAACATAAAACCCACTGAGAAACTCCCCGGCACAGCACGGTGATAAAAAGAAATTGGTGTTAATAAAGACAGACAAGGAGGCATGAAAGCTGTGACCCCGTGCCAAGAAGCAGAGGAAATCTGGCAGCGCTGCATAAACAAAAACATTTCCTTCAAGGCTCGGCAGCCCCGGGCAGGCGAGTGATACCCTCAGCTCAGCTCAGCTCAGCTCAGCTCAGCTCGCGAAAGCCACGCTCGGCTCCCAGCGCTGAGCGGCTCCCCCGCCACCCAGCAGGAGATGGGAGAGATTTCCAGCTCCCCCCTCCAAGCTGAGCAGCCAGGATTGACTCCCCCCCGCCCCCCGAAAGCTGCCTGAGAATCTGACCTCACGGGGACCTCTGCCTGTGAGCCGGCTTTGCTGGTTCCAATGTGCTGCGGGAGCTCTGGCCGGGGAGGTCGAACACGAGAAGCCCCAGAGGCACCGATGTTGGGATGCAGGGAAACCACGAGGATCACAAGGATCCCTGCTCTCTCCTCTGCCTGTGCTGACCAGGAGCCTCCTGCCACATGTGATGAGTTAGGTTGGATCTCAGGGAAAGGTTCTTCCCCCAGAGGGTGGTTGGGCACTGACCAGGCTCCCCAGGGCAGTGGGCACAGCACCAAGGCTGCCAGAACTCCAGGAGTGTTTGGACAATGCTCTCAAGGACAGGGGGGATTGTTGGGTTGCCCTGGGCAGGGTCAGGGGTTGAACTGATGGTCCTTGTGGGCCCCTTCCAACTCAGGATATTCTTTGATTCTGTGTGACATCCCCTGGCCATCTCCCAGGGAAGGGACAGGCACCAGGGTGCCCTGGATGCCAGGGCTGGGATGCTGCTCTCTGGGTCTGTCAGCTTTCCTAGCCATCCCAAATTCCTGTCATTTCTAACTGGTTCTGGGAAGACTGTTCCCTCTGGCACCATGAAATAGAGATGGCTGGCAAGAGGCCAGTGCCTCTGCAGACATCTGCTGGGAGAGACCTGCCTGCAGGGAAGGGACCTGCTGGCCCAAGGGTCCCACTGTGCCCCCACAGCCTGCCCATAACACACACCCACTGTGGGGCAGAGCCCAGGCACCCCCACCCCACATTTCCTGAGCTCTCTGCAGGAAAAGTCTTAGCCCCAGTGTTTTGGTGACCCAGGCTGCTACAGCCAATTTCTAAATACTCCTGTGAAATGTTTATTTTGCAATATCTCCCTTGAGCTAGCAAGTCTCAGCGAGAGCACTGGGGTTTTTCTCTCTCCAGGCAGCCTGGAAACTCCAATAGCCGTGAAAATTATTAAAATATTATTGTTAAGCACTAGCAGTTGACAGTGATCAGCTGTAGGTGCTGGGGCATTACCAGAGCTGAGGGGACACCCCAGCCATTCCTGAGACTTCTTGATGGTCAGACTCTCTCACCACCTGCGGTTTTCAGTTTGGAATGGAAAATTCAGGATTTTCTTGTGGCACCACAGCAATAACTGGCCCCATGTCAGGGGGAAGGTGGAGCTGAAGGTGGGCCAAGTTACCTGTGGCTGACCATGTCCAGCAGCATCCTCTTGTCCAACCAGGTGTTCACATCATCTTGGTGGGAAATCCTGGTCATGGTGAGCTGGAATAAAGTTGAGTGAAAGATAAACTCTGTAGCTTCCCAGTCCTTAATTCAGGCTTTTCAGTTGCAGGAAGACAAATCTGAGTTTCAGGAACTAAGGTTTTCTCCCAGCTTTGCAGGATTATGCTTTTCAGGATGACACTTTTCAGTTCCATCTTTCAAGTCTGGAACTGGATTTTTCCTCTTTCCCACAGATGCTTTGGCAGCAGGAAATAAGGAAAGTCTGAACATTTCAGCATGACTTTCAGTCACTGCAGCAACAACTATAAACCAAGTAAGATTCAGTCCAAGTTCCCCAGCTTAGGGCCAGGCTAGAAATTTTTCATTCTAGGCTCAAGACTTGCTGCCCTGGGGATGCTGTGCAGAGGTGGCTGTTTTTTCCAGGTGGACCAAAGCAGAATAAAAACGTGCCCTGAGCTGTTCAGTCCCTCTGCCCTGTGACACACAGGGCCTCCAAACAGAGCAAGGTCTGTCTAACACCAGCAGCTTTTGGGTGTCCCTGGTCAGGGCCTCACCATTCAGAGAGGATCACTCATTTACCCAAAGTCCATCACAAAAAATAAATCTGGCTTTACCACACATGACACTGTTCTTCTTTTGGTGTTTTTCCTCTCCCTGTGTTTCTAGGGTCACCAGGGAGCACAGGGAGAACCTGGCCAAGCTGGCCAAGCAGGCCACCAACAAGTCCAAAGAGGCCCTGAGAAAGGTGCGAAGCAAAAGCATCAGCCAGGTAAAGAAGTCCAAGAGCAAAGTGTCAGAAGATACCATCTATCTGCTAGAAAAGCAGGTAATTTTCTTCCCTTCTGCCATATCTTGGTGTCTCAGAGCTCAATGGTGTGTTTGTCCCAGCCCTTGCTGACAAATCTCCATCACTGAGAACCCAGTGGGGGAATGGGCTGTTTTTGGAGTTGGTCAATGGCTGTTGTATTTGCTTTTGCTTTGTGAGATTGGGGACTTCAATCTCAAAGCCAAATTTATGATATGAACCATGGTAAGCTGACACAGGGGAAAAAACATTCCCCAAAAGCTTTTGCACTACGAGGGATTGTTGCACAAACCCGCTGAATTTGGGGAGCAAAACAATCCACGTCCATGCCTGTACCACCACTCACCCGGTGCCACTGCACACAGTGGGTGTTAATGAGGATTGTTTCAGTTGTTATTAATGAAAAGGCTAGCAAGATTATCTCTGTCCAGAGTTTTTGGCTCCAATTCAGGAAAATACTTAAGCACATGCCTAATTCCCTAAGAGCAGATGTCACTAAAGTCAATTACTTGGGCATAAACTCAGGCACAAGCCTAAGTGTTCTGCTGAATTGATGCCTCTGAAGGCAGGCCATTACTTCTTAGCTGTTTGTTTATTAACAGCTAAAGTTAGATACATTGCAAATGCTCTGGGACAGTTCTCTGTGTGCTCACAAAAATAAACATCGATATCCAGAGTGTTTGTGCAAGCAGGAAAAATGGCCATGCCATTGTAACCAAATCCTGTTGGGAAGCAGCTCTCCCAGAGCAGACAGATGGTTTTCTGCATTGGTAGAGGTAACATCTCCAGTGGAATTTTTTCTTGTACCCAAATTTTTCCTCATGAGGAAAGGTCATCATTAGACCTTGGGAGCAAGCAGAACTTAAACCTGTGAAACCAGTGCATACCCCCCATTGTGCTCCAGCCTTTACCTGCTCTTACTCAAGGGCCTGCAGATTTTGATCCCTTTTACATTCTTGCCATGTCCATCCCATGTTACCAGGAGAGCTGATCTCTGGGCAGGGCTTGGACAACCACCATTTTATTTTTTACAAGAAACAAACAGATGGTTACTGGGTGTGTGTATTCCTGGCATGTACTAAGGCTCCTGCTGTTACCTGTGTGTTCTGATAGTGCTGCAGGAGGGAACAGCCCTCTCTTCTCTGGTGCCAGCACCAGCAGGTCTCTGCCCTGCCCTGAAGTCACTCCTTTCCCTCTAAACTCTGGCATCCCCTCACACAGGACTCTGACTTGTATTGTCTTGCCACAGATCCAGCAAATGGCAGATGAGGCTGTCGCTGAGATGGACAAGCTGCTGGCAGCAAAAACCAAGGAGCTGCTTGGATAAACACCATCCCAATGGACACACTGCCCCTTGGGCAGGAATGGACTGCCACGTGCCCCAGCACTCATCTCTGCCTGGAGGCAGCAGCCTCAGGGATGAGCAGCTCTGTGCCTTGGCTGCTCCCATTGCCCACCTGGGCAGTGCTGGAGGGAGGGGGGAACTCTGCTCGCTGTTCATCCAGGTGGGAACAGAATTGGGTGAAATGAGAAATAAAACATCTGGAAGGAGGACTGGAGGCTGCTGGAAGGGCTCTCAGGGAAGCTGAGGAGGAAGGACTGCCCTGCTCACCTCACACCCCATTTTGTGCTCCTGCACCACCAGCCCAGCAGGAGCCAGGAACACGTGCAGGGGGAACCTGCTGCAAACCTCAGCACTTATTTTTTCTTGAAATAAAGTCAAAATGAGATGTGGAGGAGCAGCCTTGCAACAGCCAGGCCCTGGTTGGTGTGTTCTCTTGGGTTCCCGTGTCCCAAAGGAAGCCTTTGCTCCACTGGGAAGGGGTGAGGGAGCTCAGCACTGGCTGTGCAGGGTGGGCAGGGGCTCTGTGGTACCCAAGGCAGAGAATTGAAACCAGTGCTGTCAGCACAGCTGCTTTAGCCAGGACTGAGAGGATCAAAAGCCAACACAGGAACTTCCCAAAGCCAGTATCTGCCCCCTCTGACCAGTTACAGAGGACCTGTGCGAGCCACTAGCACCACATCTGTGGGGTTGGAGGAGGCAGAAGCAGGACAAGGTCCTGAGCACATCACACAGCTCAGCTCCTCGCTGCCAGCAGGTATTTCCTGATGGCAGCAAACAGCCTTGGTGATGGCAGGAGCAGGAAGGTGGTGGCAGCCCCCCAGCCCTGCTCCCAAGGCATTCGGGTTCAAAGAGCGCCGAGTGCTCTGCACTCCTTAAATAAACAACTCCCAAAAAGTGAGTTTGTGTGCCGCAGGGAGGGGGAGGAGGATGAAGGATTTGCTCTGCTAGGGCCCCACATGTCAACAATTTCTCTGCTTTGTGTATTTTGGCCGAAGCCCTTACCATGATAAATGAATAAAGGAAGATGGCGAGCCCAGGGCGGTTCCTCGGCTCGGGAAATTGCTTTCAGCCGATTACTGGATTTCTTTTGACATTTATCAACTGGGCTTCTTTTGCCATTGTTGCAGCCTCAGCATCCCCTCAGCAGCCTGGCCCTGAAGGGTTTTCCTGGTACCTGCCTGGGAGCAGCAGCTGCTGAGCTGGGAGCTCCACAAAGCCAGGGCAGGTGGAGAATTGCTCCTGCCCACGGGTGTTTCTCCAGCCTCTTCCCATTCTCCAAGCCCTTGAAGGGTGGTGATGGGCTGATGGAGCCAGGCACTGGAGCTTCAGGGGATCACTGTACAGAGGAATTTCCCAAATATTTACTGCTCTTCCTCACCCTGTAGCATCTCACTGCACCTCACAGGAAATAAAACCTGTGGTAAAACTGCTCCAGCACTGGGCTGGGGATGGAGCTGCCTGGATGGCTGGGGAGCCCACTTATTTGCATCCCCACCTCAGCCCTGTGCTCTGCATCAGCAAGGAGCAGCCACAGCACCCACAGATGCTGCTCTCAGCCCTGGTACCACCAAAGCAGGGCAAGCAACACTTGAGCCCAGGGAGCTGTGCCCCCCCCAGCCCATCCTTGCTCCCCACGGAACCTTGCACTGCAGGACAAGCAGAAAAAAAGCACCAGCCACAGCCCCAGCACCTTCCAACCACGCAGGACCACAGCAGCACCACCCAGGAGAAAAGAGGATGGGCACTCACCACCAGCTCGCTCACAGGGCAGCTCTGGACAGGTCCCACTTTCCCTTCACAGTGTAAATCACCTGCTGCTCCAAACACCAGGAGCTGCAACACAAGGTCTGCCTGCTCTAAACACTCCTCCAGCAGCACCAGCAGGAACCTCTCACTTGGTTCCAGCCTGGATTGCACCCAGAGCTGATAAGGAGCTGCAGCTGATGCTGTTGGCGGGTGGGAAGGAGCTCCAGCTGTGCCAAATAACCCAGGAGGGGTAGGGACATGGGCCAGAAAGCAGCTGGGCTGGTGTAATGTGGGTCTGTGTCAGTGATGCCACACCGGCCACCACGTGGTTTGGCCTCGGCCACAAATGCTGTGGGTGGTGCAGGACAGGGGGTGAGGGAAGGCCATGGCCAGGCCCCTCACTCTCTGCCCTGGGCTGTCCACACCTCTCTGTCCTCACTAGGACCCCTCTCCCAACAGCATCTGTTGACATGAGGCACTGTTGTGTTCCCACCTGGCGGGTGCTGCCATGGCCTGGAAGGGTGGGGGTCCCTGGGGGGTCACACTCCCAGCACAAGGGGTACATTCCTGTGCACACCCCTGCTCAGGAGAGACTGCAGCCTCCCCAGGCTGCCACAGCCACACTCGGCACCACCAGGATGTTCCAGTCTGCTCCGAGCTGCTGGACAGGGACCAGGGCAGGCACCAGCCTCCCGCCAGCTCCTGGACTGGGCGGCCGTGGGGACACTCAAAACACAGGCAAAGGGAAGGAAAAACTCCAAGGAAGCTGGAAGCTCTCGACATAGTTAAAAAACAACATTGCTCTTCAAAATAGATGTGATTGCGCTCCTTGTGAGTCATCGAGCAGAGACACCAAGATTGCTTTGTGCCAGGGACGAGCCGGGCGCTGATTGTGCCGCCCGGATTTGTATCCAACAGACCCTGGATGGCATGTCAGAGTTTACAGCTCGCATACATTTTCAACAGTGAGCTTTGCAAAATGTATCAATGTAATCTCTGCCTCCTATATTCCGTGTTGATTAGACACGATTTCTGGCTGGATTTTCAGAAAGCTCAAGTGCTTTTTTAATCACTACAGAAGCTCATTATTGCTTTCCAGTGACTCTTATGTCCTTCACTTCTCCTTTCAGATTAGAGTCTATAGTCAGATGAATATTGGATGATTTCATTACATACAAATGCAATCAACAGTTTTGCATAAATTTCTCCTCTTTTCTTGAGTTTCAATTGACCTCAGCACCCGTGGAGGCAGGCGCAATACACATGTAAATGAGCTGGCGTTGCTGCAAAGACACGGATGCGAGAAACAAGATAAACTGTCAGATAATATTCAGGATTTTTAAGAGATCAAAAAATACTTCCTCGTTCAGCCCAGCCGTAAAAATGGCACCTTCAGCTGCCGGGGAATTTGCTTTTGTTTTGCCGTGAGTCTGGCTGTGGACAAAGCCCAGGGGCGGCCCCGGCCGCTGAGCTGAGCAGAGCCGGGCTGGCCGGCAGCAGCATCGTGGGGATGGGAGCAGGGTGTCCGCGGGGTGCAAGTGGTGCTGGCATGGGACTTATGCCACAGGGAAGCTGCTGGAGAGGCCTTGGCTCCCCACCACACCAGGGAGGTGCCCACCCAGCCCAGCACCCGCTGCAGAGCCTGGTTTGGTGGGTGAGCCCCGGCCAATGGTGATACCAATGTTGGCACTGCCATCCCTGCTCCTGCTCTGCTGTGACCATCTCAATGGTGGGATGCTGAATTTGGACTCCCCTGGACCCCCATCTGCTCCTGAGCAGTCCTGAGCACCAGCCCAGAGTGGGGGCATCTGCCAGGGCACAGGGCTGAGCCGGGGGCTGCCCTCCTCTCACTGCACTGCCACACACAGGGGAACCACGCGTTCCAAATATATTTAAGCTAACACTCCACATGAACAATCAGGCCCAATTTAAACAAACTATAATTAAAGATAAAGGACCTCTTGGTAGGGAAGTCAGGGGAAACTGTCAGCGGTTACTTTGGATTCGAAGCCCTTACCTTTAAAAGAATAATTTTTGTGCTAATGTGAGCAATCCAGCACTCCCACACTCGCCTTTGAGGGCTGGTGGGGAAAGAAACTCGTGGGTTTCTTTTGATGCCTTTACGTGCTAATCTTCTTAACAGATTTTTAATTAATGGGAACAGAGCACTTTGCAGCCGTGAAATCTATTGGTGTAATTGCTTGGTGGATTAGTCCCATTAACCACACAAATTACCTGTCTCCAGGTCGCCAGCCCCATCGGGGAGCTCCCCACGCTGGACACACTGAGCAGCCCCATTCTGAAGCAATTTTGATAAAATAAACTCTCTAATCAGGTAAATAATTCCATAAGGGAAATTGCTGCCTTCCCGCAGCCCCCCTCCAGCGGGACCTGGCTACTTTCAGGGGAATGCAACACGCCTCCAATTACAGACAAATCTCCAGCTCAGAGGCCGTTTGGGAGAAGCCCACGGCACACGGGACCCCCTCGAACCACGGCGGCCAAGGAATTAAGGCATTTAAGCTGTCAGCTGGAATCTGGCCCGGCCCCTGATTACCTGGGGGGAGGTGCAGTGTATTGCAGTGTATTTAGGTTCGTGTCCGTTGCAATTTCCTGGCCCCCAGCGTTGATCCCGAATGACTCGTGTCCGTGTCAGGTTCCTGCCCGGGGTCACTCCGACACGTGGCCCCAGGCCTGGGGACAGCAACCTTTGGGCAATTAAGGATGTCCAGGCCAGGCTGAGCCCCGAGGACTGGGGACGTGCAGCTGTCCCCAAGAGCTGCAGGGCAAGGGGGCATCAGTGAGACCACATGGCTGTGCTGGCTGCCATCACCCCTCGGGATGGAGGCCTGGATCTTGGGAGCCCTTCCCAGCCCTGTCTGTGGGTTTCCATGGTCCAGTGTAATTTTGGACCTGAACCTGATGGTCACTCCCACAGCTGCCCTTTGCTCAGCCCCTGAAATGAGGACGTGATGCCCCAGGGATGTCCGGACCCACACACGGTGGGCACAGCAGTGTGCAGGGCACCCACGTGCTGTCATATGGTGATGCACAGCCCCAACACCCTTCCCACTGCTTGGTGAAGGGCTGCCTAGTGCCCAGGGCTCTGCCAGACCCTCGGCCAGGATGGCTCCAAACCTGCTGCACCAGCCAGGGCATCTGCTCACCCTCTGCCTCGCACTGGGGAGCAGGGAGGAGGGTCCCTGCCACACCACACTGTGAGCACGTGTGCTGGGGATAGCCTGGGAGGAAGTGACAGCAGTGACACGCTGGTGCCCAGTGCTGGTGGGGACAGCCACGTGGAGGGGTGGCTTTCAAGCATCCCCTGAAATGCTCAGGGGATCAGTCCCTGAGCCAGTCCCCTATCCCGGGATGGAGGAGCCCAAAGCTCGGTGGCACAGGGATACTCTTCCTGCTGCAAAGGGAGACCAAAACTCTCCCCCGTGTCTGCCCCCATGGCTTCTGGCAGAGGGTGATCCATGGGGCCACCCCAAACTGGAGGGGACGTGTAGGTGGCCGAGCAGCCCGTGGCCGGGGCAGCCCCGGCCCTCCCGGCCGGAGCGCAGGAGCCGCGGTGCTGGCGAGCACGGCCGGGGAACCCTACACCGCGGGTAATTGGCATCAGATGCTCCCTGACCTGCCGCATCCACCGGGAAGCTGGAAGCATTTATTTGTCTGAGCCGGCGGCTCTATCTGCGTGCGGGAGGCGTTGGCGGTGGCGGGGCCGGGCTCCGCGAGCCTAATGAGCCCGAGCTGAAGATGATGAATATGATTGCTGAAAGCGCTTTCCTGAGTCCTCCTTTCCTGGGGCTCAGGTTACGAGTTCCCAGACAGCCTGTCCAGCCCCGACTTTTCAGCTCTGATTTGTAGCCCCCCAAACTGTCTGTCAGCTCCCCGGGCCGGAGGAAGTGCTGGGTCCTCCGCCGCTGTGCCCGGCGGAGCTGGGGAAGGGGCCGCCTGCCCTGCTCGGCCACTGGGGACAGTTTCGCTCCCCAGGCTGCCCCCGCTGCTGCCCAGCTTGGCCCCGCACCCCCACAGACCCTCTGAGCCCAGGGATGCCTCGTGCAGGGTCTCCAGCCACCAGCAGCTGCTCTGCTCTTGTTCTGGATTAAGTTCCTGTGGCTGTCAGGAACCTTCCCCACAGGGACTTGTCACCTCTTAACCTTACAGCAGAAAAATGTGGGGTTCAGCTTCTGTGTTCTCTGCCCATCCCCTGCAGCCCATGGTCAGGGTTCCCCCACTGAGCCACATCCCACCGAGGGGCTGCTCAGGGATGGACAAGGATGCGGTCATCAGCTCGGGGATGCTCCATGGTAATGCAGATCCCCTGGGATCAGGGGGACACACTACGGCCAGGCATGGCCACCCCCAGAGCACAGGACTGGGGGGTTGTGGAGTGCCCCTGCTTGGCTGCCCCCCACACATGAGGCTCAGGGTGGGTGGACTCCCTGAGCTGTCACTTTGCCCCCCGTCTCACGGCTTTGGGACCACGGCACCAGGTGTTTCCACAGTACTGGGTGTTCCTATGGGATATCTCCATGACACCAGGTGTCTCCATGGCTCCAGAGCCCCTGGGAAAATGGGGGAAAGGATTTGGGGTATCGACCCACTCAGTCACTTATGTCCCCCTGTCCTGCTCCAGTGGCTTTGCAGATTCCGGAGGCAGCATCACTCCAAACCCAGTGGATGGGGGTCTCAGGGGTCCCGAGGGGAGATGGAGGACTGCCCAAGGAAGAGCAGCTCGGGAGCAGCGGTGCTTCGCGCCTCCCAGTGCCTCCCAGCGCCTCCCAGTGCCTCCCTGCGCTCGCCGCCGCGCTGCCATCGGCGGTGTTCTGCTGCCTCCCTTCGGGAGGACGCGCCGGCAGCACGGGCCGCTCCGCCGCGCCGTCCCTGCCTGGACCTGCACGTGGGGCCATGGCAGGACAGGTCACGGAGGGCTTGGGTGCATCCCCGCACGGCTCCGAAATCGCCTTCCCCATCCTACCCTACACTGGAGCCGAAGCGCTGTGGCCATTCCCGTGCCCATCCCGCCTTTCTGACCCTGGCACATCCCCAGGGCAGCACCAAGAGCCTGAAATGGCCAGAGCCAGAGTGGGGTCACGGTCACATCCCTGCACTGGGGAGAGAAAAAGGAAGCAGAACTCCAGCTGTGCCTCCGGAAGGAGGAGGGAAGCCGCGGGAGGAAAAGGGGCAAAGCCGCAGCCCCGGTGCCTGCGGCTGCTGCTGTGAAAAGCAGAAGAGCAGCGTGGGACTGGCACAGGCACAGCCGGGAGTGTGGCATGACAGGGGAAAACCTCTGGGCATCAGGAACTTCTCCAGCCACCACTAAAGAAGGTTTGGGGTTCTCAGGATTGAAACCCTCCAGCCAGAACCCGACCACCCCAGGCTGCCACTGCCACAGGCCCATCTATCCTGTGCCACATTCCATCGGCAGCTGGTCAGCAAGGAGTGCTCCCAGGAGCCATGGCAAGGCCACACCCCAGAGGTACCCCTCAGCCCTGCATCCACCCAGTCCCAGGGAGGCCCTTGCTCTTCCCAAAGCCACTGCCAGTACCCCTGCCCCACAAGAGCCTCCCTCACCCTTCTGAGGGGGTTCATCAGGTCGATGTCTGGTTGTCTGGTTTCTCCCACCTTTGCCCAGGATGTGGTGGTGAGGCACATGTGGGGCTTGGCAGCACCACACTGGAGCTCTCCTCACTACTCCAGCATGGTGTCAGTGTTTGCTGGCCAGACCCAGTGCCCAGGTTGCTGAGCCCGTGGCCCCAGACATGCCTCCATGTCCCAAGTGGCTCCAGCCTCACACTGAGGCTGTGAGACCACAGGCAGCACCACCCGTCCTTGCACTGGCTGGGAACAGCAATTCATGTGGGGACCCAGGGCTGGCTCCCAGTCTGGGACATGTGGTCAGACATCCTGGGCTGCGGCTCAGACAGACTCGCAGGAGGTCTGTTGGCAGCCGGGGCTGGCACTGGGGAGTTCGGTAGCTGCTGGGTTAGAGCTGAGCAGCCCAGTGCAGCACTGAGTGCTGGAGTGAGGGGTCTGGGCACGGGGTGAGACACGAGGAGTGGTAGGGGTCTGCAGGACACCCTGCAGCTGGCAGCAGCCCCCTCCCTTACCCAGCAGCGTGGGGACAGCCCCTCCACGGCAGCCCCTCAGCGGCCCCAGCGAGACAGCCGGCCCCGGGCTGTTGCAACTGTTTCCCGTATTGTGCAAGAGAGTGATTATTAAAACCTGATGAGAGGGAAGGGCAGTGAGCACGGGAGTGCTGCTGGAGAGGGACATCCCCAAGGGCTGCTGGGCTGGCCCGTGGGTGAGAGGGGTCAGGCCCTGCCAGGTCACACCTGCTGCGGTCAGACAGCATTGGGTGTTTGGGTGTGGGACAGGAGGAGGACACGCCAGAGCTGAGGCTGGTGGTGCTGTCTGAGGGGATGGAGGAGAAACAGGCACGCCCACGGGGGGAACCACTCTGCTCTCGGTGGGGCTGTGACACCATGGGCAGCCTGGCAGAGGGCAGGAGCAGCCCTGACCCCAGCACACACCGACTGCACCAACTGCACACACACAGCAAAACCTGCCTTGCGTTTCCAGCCATGTTCCTCAGTGGAAGGCAGGAGGTGTCCCCACCCTGTGTGAGCGCATCGAGAGCCCACTGAGATCATGTTTATGTCATGGCTGATGCTGGATCTGAGGCCCTTGTTTGGACACCTGCAAAGGCTGCTTGCCTGTGGGGACACTCCCCCTCTGCTGCTGGAACCCCGCGCAGGAACCCCGCAGGATCCACGGAGGAGCCGTGCGGGAACCACACACCACCGGCCTGCCCGGGCTTCCTGCTGCTCTGCAAGGAGGGACAGCACAACCCGAGATAACCCACACACAGCCGGGCCTGTGCCGGGGTCTCTGCTGCTTCCGCAGTGCAGCACGAGAGAGGGTCAGCAGCCACAGGCCCTGAGCCCTGGGGGCCACCAGCTTGGGGACATCCCAGCCAGGTCTGCAGCCCACCATGCTCACACCACCCCAGCCCCACGCAGAACCTCTTCCAGCCCCACAGAACTCCTGTGGGGTGTCTTGTGCCTGCCTGGGCTCGGCTGGCTGGATCCTGTCCCTGCTGCCAGGGGCTGGCGCTGGGAACAAAGCATCCAGGCAGGAAACACCCGGCGATGGTTTCACCGATAAACTCAGCTTTTCTGGCCACCGGCGGCTGAGGGCAGCCTGGCTCCTGCGCACGCAACCTGGGCGGCGCTGCAGGGCAGCCTCTTGTGCCACTCGGAGGAGTTGAGCCGGGCCCGGGGGATCAGGGGATGGGCATGGGGTCCCGGGGACCTAGGGATCAGGGTTTGGGAATGGGGATGCAGGGGGACGTGGGAACAAGGGCGTGGGAATGCAGGGGCACATGTGTACCAGAAGTCGGGTATGGAGATGCTCAGGGAGGGAAATGGGGGGACTTGGGGCTCCTGGGGGACTCGGGGCACGGCTGGGGGGGGTGAACGGTGGCCGCGGCAACCAGGGGAGGGGAAGGGCGGTTGGGCAGCCCCCGGCGGGCCAGGCTGTCGGAGGCGGCCGTCCGTCCGTCCCGTCGGGGCGGGAGGCGGCGCGGCTGGGGGCGGGGCGCGGGGGCGGCGGGGCCCGGGCCGTTTGGCAAGACGGGCGGGACGCGGGCGGAGCTGGCCTCTCGCCATGGGGCGGTGGGTGCCGGGCCCGGCCCCCCGGCCCGCGGGGCTGGCCTCTGCTCGCCCAGCCCGTGCGTGCTGCTCTGCGCGCGGCCCGGGAGCAGCCGCCGGCAACCGGCTTCCGGTACCGGGCGGTCACCGCACCGGAGGGAGGGAGGGAGGCCGCGGGAAGTGCCGTACCGGTGGATGCTTTTGGCATCCCTTTTCAATCGGGGGGATCCGGCCCCGGGGGATGCGGGGGATCTAGTCCCGCATCAGGATCCCAGTACTGGGGTCCCGGGACCGCGGGGCGGCGGCGCTGCGGGACGGGTGCCTTGCGCTCCCGGCGGGTCCCGGGAGAAGGATCGGCACCCGGTAGACCCAGGCCTGGTCCTCGCCCGCCGGTGCCCGCGGGGCTCGAGCCGGAGCCCCGAAGCGGAGGCGCAGGCAGGGTGGCAGGGGCGGGCTGGCGGGAACCCCCGCCCGGCTCAGGGTGCCCGCCAGCGGCCCGGAGCTGTGCAGGATTTTGGCCCGTCACGCGTGGGGCTGGGAGAAAAGAAACCGCCCCGGGTAAGAACAAACTTCCCCTCCACCTCCCGCGAAGGCGGCCTGCGCAGGGACCACAACAGCAGGGGCCCGGAGGAGACATCGCTGGCCCGGGGCGGCCCGGGGACCAACGAAACAGGGCTGGACCTCGGCCAAGGAACCCGCGGCCACCCCGGGGCGGGCCCGCTCACCGGGCTGAGGGACAGCAGCCGGCGGGTCCCTGCAGCCCCCCAGCCGGGACGGGGCTTCTCGAAAGAAAGGGGGACAATATCCATGCATGCTGGCAGTCAGGGCCTTTCCTGCTGTCCCCAAACGCACACCAGGTGAAACTGCAGCTGGGGGTGGGGATGCAGGGCTGGCAGCAGCAGGGATGGCTCCGGTGCCCCGAGCCATCCTTTGGTTCCCATGCCCATGTGCTGCAGAAGTTCACCACGTGCTGGCATGGCCACATTGGGCTCAGGCTGCCCACCTCAGGTGCACTCAGGGATGTCCAGGAGTAATACTGCTTGTGGCAGGCACCCACAGAGCATGCTGTTAAACAAAACCCTTTCTTGAATCCCATTAGCTCCATCCCCAGCCCCTACAGTGCAGATTCCCCCAGGTCCTTAGCAGGGGCATTGACTCCAGTTCCTCTTCTGTGAAAAGATCTTCCTCCCTGGAGAAAAACGCCATCCCAGTGTGGAGCTTGAGGCACTGCTCAGATTTTACAGTTCCTTGCTAAAAGAAAGTTCTCAGCAAAACCAGCCCAGGCCCATGGGCTGCATCTCTCGAGGGACTCTGGTCGCCTGTGTTCAAATGGTGCTGATGGTGACCCTGTGTCCAGCACCCTGCCAGGGTCTACCCTCTGCTCTGTGCTGGAGCAGCTGCTCCTGTGCAAAAGCAGTGACCCAGAGGGGCAGACTTCCCTGTTTTGGCAGCAAATGTGTCCAAAAGGGGAACATGACCTGGAGCTGCAGTGCTTAGAGGCCCTATGGCCATGGCCACGCAGAGGGGAGGCCGTGTCAGCTCTGCAGGAGACTCCAGGAGTCCACCCAGCAGGAGGTGGCAGGTCCAGCTGCTGGGGACAGCAGGGCTGGGTGATGCCAGTGTGGCCAAGCCACCCTGCAAAACCTCTGGCTTCTCAACCTCAGGCACAGGGGCAGAGCAGGAGCAGCAGGAGCCAGTGCTGGAGGAGGGGGCCGGTGCTGGGGAGGTGGCAGTCACCCCACTGAGGGGCACATTGGGCACATCCGTTGAAAGGAGTAACCCCATGGGATGGACCTGCCTGTCATCTGCTGAGCTGGACTGCAGGGACAGGCAAGGGACAGCCTCTGTGTGGCTCTTCCTCTGGCTTGGCCATCCCTCTGCATGGCTCTCATCTTCCCGAAGAGTCCCTCTGGGGATTGAGGACATCTGGGACCAGCACCTGTGTTTTCTGCTTGGCACAGGACAAGGGCCTAGAGACACACTGGAGACCCACGTGCCTGAAGCAGCTGGGACAGATGCAGGCTGGAATGATGCAGCCCTGGAGCTGACTGCTGCACACCAGGATCAAAGCAAGTTTGACTACGTGGAGGAAAAAAAATACCTGGGATACATGATATGCATGAAAGGATGTCTCTCTTCCAAGCCTTAATTAGGGAGGGAGATATCTGATTGAGAAATTAGGGGAACTGCACCGTGCCCTGAGGTGCTGTCAGTAGAGTGTCTGGGCTCTGCTCCTCCCCAGCCTTGTGCCAGGAGGACCACAGCCCTAATCTAGCCCTTGGATCTGCTCTCCAAGACCAAATAACAGGATGTTGGGCTGAGGCTGGGATCTCCTGCTCACTTGGTGTTTGCTGCTCAGAGCTCTCCTCCTTTCTCCTTGCTGGCTGCACCTTGGCTCTGAGCCACAGTGTTTGTTCTCTGTAGACTTTTCCTCTGGCTGAGTGGAGCCAGGCTGCTCCCGTGGTGTTTTTCAGTTTTCCCTGCAGATATTGCCCTTGGCAGCTGGCTTGCCTTCAGGGGTGAAGTTTTGTACAAGTGTTTTTGCAAAGTAAACCTGACCGTCCTCTCCACAGCCATTCCACAATTCAGCTGCGTCACTGCTGCCAAACAGGAGCTGGGGCAGCACCCCAACATCAGCATCTGCCCGAGCCCCAACCACAGGGCAGGTCTGGCATGGACCAGGCTGTGTGAGGGCACTTGGGCACCTCTGGCAGAGCTTCTCTGGATTCATGCCTGTTTGCATAGCCCATGGTCTGCACCTCCTCCCAGCACATCCCCTCTGCAGCTGGGCTCCTGGAGCGTCACCCCGGGCTGCAGAGGGGAGGCAGCTGCCACACCGAGAGCCCTGGGGCTGCCACCCCTCCAGCCTGCCCCCAGCCCATCCTCAGGGCCAACAGCCCCGCTCAGGTGCAGGGGGAGGACGGCTGAGCCCACGTGGTGCACAGCTGCGGCCCTGGCACGCTGCTCCCGCTCATGGTGCTGCCAGAAGTGGATGCAGATGACGATCTGGCTGTGGTGCGTGTGCTGTGAGCGGTTTGTGGGCCTGAGAAAAACCTTGCTGGATGAGGAAAAACAAGTGCGTGAGCCTTTCATCATCCCCCGAGCCTGTGGCCGCGGGGCCATGTCCCATCGAGCAAGCCTGGCTCCGTCCCGGCCATGATTCACCCCAAGTTGCTTTGGCTGCGGTTTGCAGAGCGGATGTTGTCCCCGAAATCTGGCATTTTTCAGCGGTGATGGAGCGTGTTCACCAGCTCTGCCGTCACGGAGGGGCCCTGCTCCACACAGAGACTGGCAGCAGCTTTCCCCATACCTGGAGCCTCCTGGCAGGGCCGGCGCAGGATTCCTGGCCGGGGTGGGGAGAGACGGGAGCTGCTGCGGGAGGGAGGCTCCAGAAGGATGTGAGGGGTTTGCTGTCGCGGGCCAGGACACGCTCCATCCATCCCCTTCCCACCCTTCTGGCTGGAACATGCTGTTCCCACCCCACCTCCGGGACCCCGCGGCACTGACACTGCGCTGAACCGTGGGAGGAGGCGGCTCGGCCAAGCCCAGCATGCGGCCAAACCCACCTTGGAGGAGGGCTCGGCACGACCTGCCATCGAGCCCCGCACCGGGGAGATCCCTGGCAGAATGAACTTCTCCTGACTCCCCATATCAACTGGAGAGACAGGGCAGGACACGACCTGCTCTGCCAGAGCCTGCGGCCTGGAGCATCCTCCCAGCCCTGCGGCTGCGGCACCTGCGGCAGCCCCGCAGCCCTGCGGGTTGCACGGGGCAGAGCTCGAGGCTGCTCCTTGGGGTGTTTGCAGGGTCTGCAGCAGAGCCATGTGCGAGGTACCAGCATGGGAATATCCTGAAGGATGCTGCAGATGCACTGCAACACCTCCCCCTTTCCAAAAATTCCCATCTTGCAAAAATCCGAACGGGTGGTCTGACCTTAATTTGTCTGAGATAAATAAGATCCTGCCTGCTGCCTCCCGTCTGGAGACATGAAAAGATCCAAGATGAAAGGGAGCCTGATGGAAGTGCTGGGAGCTGAGCACGTCTTTGCAAGCCGGCCCCTGTGCCGTGAGGGATTTGGGGCCACAGGGCTGAGCACAGCCCAGCAGAACTGCTGGCTGAGCCCTGGGCTCCCAGGCAGCCCCTGCCCTGCCCCGAGTGTGTGGCTGCTGGAAGACTGAGTAATGTCACAAAATTAGCTTTATTTTTTAAAGATGTTAATTTTTAGCTTCAATTTCCTATGGAAAAAATGAAGTTTCTGTTCTGCATGCCCATACCTCCACCCCCTCCACCCCAGTGTTGGAACCTGTTCCCAAACTCCCGAAGAGTCTGAACCAGGTCTGGCAGGGGCCTGGTGAGCTCACGGACTAAGCAGAGCAGCTGATGGACCCAGGAGACCTTCCTTCATCATGCAGGACACGATGGGCACACTGGGAGTGGCTCTCGGTCTTTTGTGGCACTCAGGGCGTGCTGCCCATCCTCCCTCAGTGAGGCTGAGGATGCCACCAGTGAGGCTTTCAGGAGGCAGCTGTGGCAGAGGACATCCCAATTTCCACAGCATTCCCTGGGCTGATGGAAGGCAGAGGGGTCTCCAGCCACCCCAGATTGTGTTGCTCTTTCTCCCCTGAGTTTTGCTGCTCTTGAAGGAGCTGTGGATGGTGGAGTTACAAGGACCTGCCTGCTCCAGGATGGATCAGAGGAGCTTGGCATGGATAGTGCCGAGCGCTGCCCCAGCGCAGGAGCTGCTCTGTGCCAGGGGGATCTCCCTGTCCCACGGGATCCTGCCGCCCTGGGACGGGCGGGAAGGGGCCCTTATCTCGTGTCTGCAGGCCGGGCACGAAGGTGGTGGAGGAAGGGCCGGGCGGGAGCCGGGAGTGAGGCCAGCGAGGCCCCTTCCATCCGCTCGGGGCGGAGGGGCCGCCTGCCAAAGCAAACCCTGCCCTGACAATGGTCGCTGTGGTGAACAGGGGTGTGTTTGCACGGCTTTATCCCTGCTGGGGCTCTAGGGGCACTGCAGCCCCCCAGGCACGAAGGTACAGCCCCGGGTGTGCAGGAGACCCCCGTGACAGGCAGCGTTGGGCTCCTGCAGCACGTTGTTGACACCAGAGCTGGGGGCTGGGCTCATGGAGGTGGCTGCACCAAAGCACCTCGTCTCCTGAGCTGCACCCAGCTCGGCTGGGTCCGAGGCGGTGTCTCTCTGTGAGGAGCAGGGAGCCACTGGATGCTGTGACAGGGTGGCTGGATGGTGATCTCTGTCTCTCTCTCTGTCTCTCTCTCCCTGCAGTGAACCCCTGTTGCTATTTCCCCTGCCTGCACCAAGGGGTGTGTGTGAGGGTCGGTCTGGCAGAATACGAGTGTGACTGCACCAGGACGGGATACTACGGGGTCAACTGCACCTCCCGTAAGTCCCAGTGGCCCAGATCTGGCACTGCTGGATGCCAGGGCAGCTCACTGTGCCCACAGCACTGCTCTCACCAACAGCAGTGGTGTGGGTGGACCGGGGCTGTTAGTGGGCTTCATTAGTGGGGTGAGTGATTTACCTGGTCTGTCTCCACCAGCTGAGTTCTGGACGCGCCTCCACAACCTGCTGAAGCCCAGTCCTGCCTTCTACCACTTCATCCTGACCCACTTCAAGTGGTTTTGGGACATTATCAACAGAACCTTCATCAGGGACACGCTCATGAGGCTCGTGCTGACAGGTGAGGGGCTGGAGAGGGTCTGGGGGTTCATCAGGACTCGAGGACGCCCCAGCACGAGCAGAGGTGTGGGTGGGGATGGCACAGCTGCAGTGATGCTGAGCAGCTCCTGTGGGCACGGTGGGCATCAGGCTGGAGTCACCTCACCAGGAGATCCAGGGCATTGTCACCCCATCACTCCATCATGCTGTCACACTGTCACTCAGCCCAGGGGGGCTGCCTGGACAGGCAGTGGTGGGGCTCAGGGGGTCCCCAGCCCTGTGCTGGGCTGCCAGCCAGCTGGAAAACACGAGCAGCTCTTGGCATGCTGCACTCCCCGGGCCAAGGGGCTCTCGTGCAGCTGCATGGAAAGCAGCCTGTGCAAATATGGCCTTTGTTACTCATGTCCCCACATTCATCACTTTGCATAAATATTTAGGTTCCAGCTCTTGGAGTCGTAGGGACACACTCGCAAGGCTCTGGCTGTTGGTTTTACCATTTCTATGGGTTTGTCATCTCATTTATCATCCAAAAATCCACTTAAAGCATTAGCACGGGCCCTATTTTTCCCTGGGGAATTGCAGCCTTTAAAAGGCTCGGAGCAAATCCCAGGACACCCTCGTGCCTCCGCCGCTGGTACCTTCCTGGTTTTTGGGGTGTCAGGGGAGGGCATCTGGCAGCACAGAGCGGGTGGGCAGGGGCCAGGGCAGAGGCTGTGGGGTGCTGCCCTGCGCCCTACAGTGGTGATCCCCCTCTCTCCTTTCAGTTCGTGCCAATCTCATCCCCAGCCCCCCCACTTTCAACTCCGACTACGGCTACATCAGCTGGGAGGCCTATGCCAACGTCAGCTACTACACCCGCGTCCTCCCGCCCGTGCCCGACGACTGCCCCACGCCCATGGGCACCAAAGGTATGCCCCTACCTGGGGAACTGGCACCCTGAGGGTTTCCTACCCACCCATGGCCAAGCTTTCACTGCTGTGGACACATCTGCAAGGCACCACTGGCAGTGCCACGTCCTACCACTGTCCTGCCCAGGCTGGCCCTGTGGCAGGAAGAGCTTGATGGCATCTGAAACGTTGCTGGGACAGCTCAGGGCATGTCACAGCCTGTGTGAGAGGGCTGTGTCTCTGCAGACACCACCAGCAGCCCTGCAGACAGCACTGGTACCCAGCCAGGCCAACACTGGGCATCTGCCCTCAACCTCCATCCTTCACAGGGAAGCAGCAGCTCCCCGATCCCCAGCTCCTGGCAGAGAGGTTCCTGCTGCGGCAGAAGTTCGAGGCTGATCCCCGAGGCACCAACATGATGTTTGCCTTCTTCGCCCAGCACTTCACCCACCAGTTCTTCAAGACATCCGGGAAGATGGGCCGTGGCTTCACCAAGGCGCTGGGGCACGGGGTGAGGGGCACGGGGGATGTGGGAGGGAGGAGGGTGACGGGGCACAGGTGCCTCTCGGAGCAGCCTTGATGCCCTGCTCCCTCCTCAGGTGGACCTGGGACATCTCTACGGGGACAACCTGCAGCGGCAGCACCAGCTGCGACTCTTCAGGGACGGGAAACTGAAATTCCAGGTACCACCCAGCATGGCTGAAACGTGACCCAGGGCTGTGACCCAGGGCTGTTTGAAGCCCATGTCCCTCCGGCAGCTCCTGGGAGACCCCAGCCCTGACGCCCCGTGTGGCTGCTGGCTGGGGGACAAGCTTTGGGGTGTTACAGGTGTTCTGCAGTTGGGACTGTATGAGGAGCTGTTTCCATCCCACTCACTTCTTGCAGGGGAGCAGACATGGTGCCCTTAGGGAGGCAGCTCCTGGCTGGGCAAGCTTTCCCCAGAGTGTTTTTCTCCCCTCTGCCCTTTCTCCCACCTCGCTCTTGTGTCCCCAGGTGGTGGATGGGGAGGTGTACCCCCCCGTGGTCACCGACGCCCCCGTTCACATGGTGTACCCGTCTGCCGTGCCCAAGGAGCAGCAGCTGGCCATGGGGCAGGAGGTGTTCGGGCTGCTGCCGGGGCTGTGCATGTACGGAACGCTCTGGCTGCGCGAGCACAACCGCGTGTGCGACGTGCTCAGGCGGGAACACCCCACCTGGGACGACGAGCAGCTCTTCCAGACAGCACGGCTCATCCTCATCGGTGAGGGATGGCACTGCCACGGGGCACGGGCACCACGGAGCTCTGTGTCCCACCTCCCTGGGCAAGCCCCAGTTTTGGCCAGTCTCTGAGGGTGGTGGCCAGGCTGCCTTGAGAAGTTCCTCTGGCATCCTTCTGGAGATCATTGGCTTTGGCCCATTTAGCAAAAAAATTGGGTTTGGTCCATCAAAAATACTGATTTTGAAAAATTTTGTCATAATTTTGAATTATTTCTTTTAAATGTTCATGATAAATTTGCTTTTCGTGTCTCATGAAAAGTAATTTCTGACCAAAATCCATAAAAAAGCCGTGTCATCACAGTACCTTTAAAAAATATATCCAGGGCAGCTCCCTCAGGAACCTTTCGGTTTTGTTAGATTGACCTTTGCTACTGAAGAACTAATTCACTGAAAAATTCCCAACCAGCTCAACGAGCCCATAGTCAGAAGGGTCCCAGGAGGTGCTGGGTGCTGGGATGTGCTGCCATAGCACATGGGTAACATCTCAGGGTACAGAGCTGGTGGCTCCTGCTGCCACCAGCTGCTTCTTTTGCTCCTGCCCAGGGGAGACCATCAAGATTGTCGTTGAAGACTATGTCCAGCACCTCAGTGGGTACTACCTGAGCCTCAAGTTCGACCCCGAGCTGCTGTTTGGGTCACAGTTCCAGTACCGGAATCGCATCGCGGTGGAGTTCAACCAGCTCTACCACTGGCACGGGCTGATGCCCGACTCCTTCGTCATCCAGGGGGAAGAGTACAGCTACCAGCAGTTCCTCTACAACACCTCCATGCTCATGGACTACGGCGTGGAGGCGCTGGTGGAGTCCTTCTCCAAGCAGGTAGCAGGAAGGGTAAGGACCTGCTCTCCCCTCCCTGGCAGTGCCGGGCTGTGACACCCCACAGGGACACTCGTGGTACCCTGGAGGGGGTACGACCGTCCCCGTTTGGCAGTGGGACACACACAGAGTCTGCCCAGGGCAGCACCTGATGAGCACATCAGGAGTCCTCCCCACGAGCACCGAGGCAAGGCTGGCCCTGGCAGCGCCGGTTGCTGCTCTTGGTGCTCTGCAGTAAACATCCCGGTGATGGACATCCCGGAGCCTGAGGAAGGGGCGATCTCCCGGCCCGGAGCAGCTGGGAGTGGAGCAGCTTGTCTGGCACTGTTCTTTGCTGCCATCGCATGGATGTTTTCTTCCAAGCCGCTGTGTCTCCATTCCTGACCCTCTTTTCTTGTGCAAAGCAGCGCGGCTGAGGCTGAGGCTCTGTCGGTGTCCCGGTTCTCCCTGCAACTCCAGCCGTCTGTAACCTCTCTCCTCTTCCCAGGTCACTGGGTCCATCCAGGGCTTCTCCCACACCATTCCCTGCCCTGGGAACAGGGCTGACCTACCCAAGCTGCTCTATAGCTGTTTTTTGCACTGTCCAGTGGTTCCCCCTCTTCTTCCTGCTGCAATGATGTGCTGCTCTCCATGACACATGGATAGTTTAGCACGGTGGCTCTCCTGGAGCTGCTGCTGGTGCTGCCTTGTGCCTCACATGTGCTCCCCCTTGTGTTCTTGCCCTCCAGATCGGTGGGGGACAGACCATCAATGCCAATGTCTTGCATGTGGCCATTGGGGTCATCAAGGAATCCCGGCAGCTGAGGCTACAGCCCTTCAACGAGTATCGGAAGAGGTTTGGCATGAAGCCCTACAAGTCCTTCCAGGAGCTGACAGGTAGGGCTGCAGTGCTGCCCGGGGCTTTGCTGGGGCAGGGCAGGTGCCCTGTGCCCACAGGTGGGTACGAGACCACGAGCTGTCCCACTGCCACCAGGCTTGCCCCGCAGAGCAGCCGCTCCTGCCCATCCCAGCCTTGCCTGGGCGTGGCCCTCGCAGTGGGGCAGGCTGGGCTGATGCCCAGTTTGCAGGGGTCCTTCCTCCTGTGGGCTGGATGACTGGTCCTTGCCAGGCCTGATTCCCTTGCTAAAGCACTCTGACGTTCCCTTGGGGCAGGAGAGGAAGAGAAGGCTGCGGAGCTGGAAGAGCTGTACGGAGACATTGATGCTCTGGAGTTTTATCCAGGCTTGCTGCTCGAGAAACCCCAACCCAATGGCATTTTTGGGGAAAGCATGGTGGAGATTGGAGCTCCATTTTCCCTGAAGGGGCTTTTTGGAAATCCCATCTGCTCCCCAGAGTACTGGAAACCCAGTACATTTGGTGGAGCCACTGGCTTTGAGATAGTGAAGACGGCGTCGCTCAAGAAGCTCGTGTGCCTCAACGTGAAGAGGTGCCCGTACGTGGCATTCCACGTGCCAGATGCTGTGGAACACGGCAGCCCTCGGGCTGGGGGACCATCTACAGAGCTCTAGCACCAGGATGACCCGCCCAGGTAGGGACTGTCCTTGCCCAGGCACCAGCTGAGCTGAGCTCCCAGCCTGGTGCTGAGTATCCCGTTCCTTCCTGCAGGGAACGGTGGGGACACAGGGACCTGCCCACCCCTGTGCTGAGCAGGAGCAGGACAGGAGATGGTCCCATCCTGGATGTCCTCCACGCCAGCCATCGAGGAGAGGCTGCTCCCAGCTCTCTGAAAAGCTGGAGTGCCTCGGGAGTGTGGCTGCCCTGCTGTCCTCAGCAGACTCACATCTCTTGCCAGTGAATACCTTGCACAAAGCCAGCTTTGGGGTTCCCCAGGGGATGCTCTGGACTCCCCTGTGCTTCGTCACCCTCCATCCCCGCTGCCTCCCAGCACCAGGCCACCAGCAGCCCCTCTTCCACAGGGCCTCCCCACTCAGGACAGAGGAGTGCAGAGCCCTCACACTCCTCCCTCCTCTGCTGCACCTGGTTATGTGATGAGCTCCCCGATGGACAGGAAGGACACGGTGTAGGTGTTCCTGCTGCCCCAGCAGTGGCTGAGCTTGCAGTAGGAACCTGCCCTGCTCTGCTTCTCCTGCATCCTCTGGACCATCCACCCCAGCCTGTCCAGCACAGGGGCACAGCTGGGACACAGCCAGGAGAAGGAACCAAAGCAGTGTCTCTCCTGGAGGAGACCAGGGGAGAAGCATCAGATCGGACCTCCCAGACCTCCTGTGCCTCCAACACACTGGCTTGGACCCTGGCACGTGCTGCTGGCTGCCCACCCGGGGCTGCTCGGAGCGAGATGCTGCCTCTGTGCACACCCAGCGATGGAGTCCCTTCCATCCCACCATCATCCCACTTCCCTGCACTATCAGCTCAGCAAACACATCCTCACAGCACACAGAGCCTGCTGCTGTCCTGCTCCCTGCACGCAGACGTCAGCCCTCGCCCGGCCCAGCCACGTGTCGCTGGCAGCCACTGTCACTGGCCTTGATCCCCATCAGATCCCAGGTCACCTCCAGGAAAACGGACATTTAAAGTAATAAATGATTTTAAAAACTCCTCTCACTTCTGGCTGTGCCGGGTCATTGCCGACCGCACATGAGGAATAAACGGAGTGAGCACCCTCCTTAGGAGATGCTTCTGTGGGGGTCTCTGAGCCCAAGTGTCCCCCGCAGGTTTGAGCCACGCTGCCCTTCAGCCACCCCCAGCCCTGCGCTGTCCTGATGCCACAGTTCAGGGTGTTTGGGTGATGGTCTCAGGCACATGGTGGGATTGCTGGGATTGTCCCATGCAGGGCCAGCAGTTGGACTTTGATGATCTCTGTGGGTCCCTTCCAAGTCAGGGTGTTCTGTGATTCTGTGGTGACAGAGCACTCACACCCAACCTTGTGTATCTCTGTCACATAAAATCCATCCACACGTCAGTCTGGCTGCCTGGGTGTTCTGTGGGCATGAAACAGCCACAGTCTGGAAGGGAGCAGGTGGCTGCACCTTCCTCCTGTGCTGAGCCGAGGGAGGGGACTGCTCCCCAGCCCCTGCTGTGTCCTGGCAGGACTCTCACCTGCCCTGGTGACCTCGTGCCATGAGGCCGTGGGGGCTGCGCTGCTCCCGGCTGGACCCTCCTCACACTGATTTTGTAACCCAGATCAGCCAAATTTGTCATGATCCAAATTCCTCGAGAGGGGGTTGTGAGGCTCTTCCAGGCAATAGTAAAACTGCTTACAGGGAGATGTTACAAGAGGTTTAAAGGGCTCGTGCCTTGGCAGGGGTGTGTTGGGAGGACGTCACAGCAAGGGAACATCTGCAAGTAGAGACTGCCAAGGCCTTCTCGCTTCTTGCTCTCTTTAACCCTTCAGAAATGAGATAGTTTTACCAGGATACCATCTGAATTTTAGTTTCCTGACAGGACATGGGGAGGCAGAGAGGCCAACACAACCCACGAGGGCACAGCGGGCAGGTTCACCTGCCGTGTGCTCACCTGGGCAGGCCCTGCCCTGCCTGTGCCCTGCCCAGTCCTGGCACAAAGAGACCCCAGTCCTGCTGCTCCCCCCATGTCCTGCAGGAGTGCTGAGCACCAAGCCAAGAGGAGGACACAGCCCCTTCCCACCCACACTGGATCCACCCCCCGTGCCTCCAGCCAGACGTGTGTGTGACCACCCTTCCCGAGCTGCTCCAGCCTCCAGCATCCCTCCCCAGCTGGAGACAGGCACGAGCTGGGCTGGTGTCAGTTAGACCACAAACATCCTGGGTTTGTTTGTGGCTATCACTGGCTGCCAGCACTGCTTTGGGACCAACTGATAAGTGAGGAGAGCCCCTCAGGCACACAGGGAGCCTGGATGATCTCTGCCACCAAGGAGGGATGTTTCATGGGAACTCAGCTGAGCCAACACTGGCAAACCTGACACCTCTTCCAGCTGTGCCCCCCATCCAGGACAGCGAAGCATCTCCCTCCTGCTGGCAGGGAAAGCTTTGAAATTGTTTCTTTGTAGGACCAACATGTACCATTCCCAGGCACAGCATCCAATACACTATTGAAATCTCCTCCAGGAGCCCAGGGACCCACAGCCCTGCACAGAGCTTCCCCAGCCCAGCACTGCTGAGCCCTTGTGTTTTCTTTGCTGCTTTTCCAGCCATGGCAGCTTGCAGAAATCACCCACATCCTCACCAGCTTGTCCATCACAACATGCAGCCACATCCAAGGCAGGAGCCAGTGGTTTGCATCCCTGGTGTTGTCTGTTAGCATCACCCAACCCTGGCGAGGGCTCCCTGTGCCCCCACATCCTCCTGTGTGCTCTGGGGTCTGCCACACATACCCTCTGTGTGAGCTCTGGGTAAACACAGCTCCTAGGACATCCTCTGAATTTTTAAACAAGTCTTCAGCAGCTTGCCAGCACCTGGAAGGATGTGGACAGAAGGATGGGGCTGCCTGGGTTCGTGCAGCAACAATGAAAACATCCATCTGGGGCTGTGTGGCCTCCAAGGCGATGATTCACTGAGCAGGGGGTGAACAGTCCAAAGGCTGAATGGAAAAGCTTTTTATCCCCTTGGAGGGAGTCGCTGGACTCCCCCAGTCTGCCCCAGCAGGCCTCTCTGTGCTGTGAGCCAGGTCAGTGACTGCACGGGGGACCTTGTGTGGACTTTCAGCAAGGGTGTATTTTGAACATTTTACAAAGATGAGAGGCCAAAAAAGATCAGTAAAAGCTTTTCTTTGCTAAATCTTGCACCCAGGCTGGCACCACGATCGAATGCCACGTTAAGCTCATCCCGGGCTTTCGTTCCTGCCCTTGCCAAGCAGCTGTCCATGATTCCTTGTGCACTCACGCTCTGTGCCCAAATTCTGTTTGTGCTGGAACACAATTACCCGTGAGCAGCCCCAGGTGATCCCACGCTCCCCTCCCACAGTTACAGCCGCCTGTGAAACCCGTCATTCCCGGCGGCCTCCCTGCCATGAGCTGCTTTTTCCAAAACAGAACATCTCCCAGAGGCAACACAACCTACCTGGCAAGTGTTTTTTCCAACTCCTATTTATAGAACTTCTTGAAGATTTAGCTTCAAGAACAGGCAAAAGCAGCAGCAGCTTTTTTTCTCAGCTCAGCCCCCTCACTCCCACGTGACGTGCGCACAAATGAGCAGCAGGATTGTAGCACAGCTTCTCTCCCCTATATTCTTCCAGATCAAAGAGCAGTTGGATTCAGACCCTTTTTCTTCTCCTTTTTGCTATCAGCACTGCAAACCACCTCTCCCATACCTGAGCACAGGAGGTTCCTCACCAGGAGTCACCTTGCTCCAGGCCATGGGACACAGAGCAGCAGGAGAGGGTCTGATCCTGTCACAGTTTTGCTGCCACAGGGGTAAAAAAAATAATCACTTTCTAAAAATAGAACTTCAAAGCAACTCAAGCAGTCAGCTCTCCCCTGACCCCCTCTCCAAGCCAGGTTTTATGATGATGCTGAAATGCACAACAGACTTCACTGAATCTCATCCTGGATATAAGTTACAGCTACTCTGACTTTTTCCTGAAGTGTGCTGATACCCACACTCAGAGATTTAATTTCATATAACTTACATGGGTTTTTTTTTCTGCAACTCTGAGATGAAAAGAAATAATCTCTCAGCGCATTT
This sequence comes from Manacus vitellinus, assembly GCF_001715985.3. Lineage (NCBI taxonomy): Eukaryota > Metazoa > Chordata > Aves > Passeriformes > Pipridae > Manacus > Manacus vitellinus. The sequence goes on along the minus strand of NW_021940039.1, from coordinate 1,691,142 downwards.
AAAATCCTGGATTTCTGCCAGTTTCCTTAAAACAGCTACAATTTATGCCAATTCAGTCATTTTTAATTACAGATTATTTATTTTTCTGCTCGTATTACTTTTAAAAACACAGTTCAAATAGACACAGTTACAAATTCTCCTTTTTCTAGCCCAAGAGCCATTCTTATTAAGATCCTACAATGATCCACAGACACATTTGCATTTCTTCCTGGTGTTCCAAAGTGCTTTACATAAAAATTGCAAGTAAATTTCATCATTAAACACAGCATTACACTGGGTCCTATATTTAAGTAATGACAGTCTACTTTTTACTACTGAAGGCAGACAGAAATGAACTTTAGCACTGATTTAGTAATTTTAGGGAGAGATGAAATTCTGAGGTTATTTAAGTCCTAATTCTGCATTTTGCCAACAAAATTCTTGCTGCTGCTCAGCACACACGTTGGAGCTCTTTGTAACAGTCTCTCTGAAGAGCCAGAGCTCATTTTCTGATGGAGTGACTACTGTGAACTCTAAGGACGAGTATTTTAAAACCCAAGAACGTATTAAAAGCTGTAATTGCAAGATTTTCTCATTTAAGTCTCAGGGAAGGTTAAAGAAAGAAGAACTCTCTCCATCTGAAAAGCAATTTTCAGGATGAAGTCAGGGGATGTCGTTATTTTTAAGTGAGAAAGGAACAAATATTTGAGGCCAAGTGTTAGAACAAGGTACTTCCAAGAAGGAGACTGCAAATTGGCAGATGGGACCTTGCACTGTTAACTGGTAGCAGTTCAGCACCAGGTTATTAAGTCTTGAATTTTAAAAACTCCTCTATTTGCAGTCTCAGTTCTTGTCTTAGGGAGTTGGTGACCACATCTTGATCCAACTGCTATTTATATTACACTGGTTCAGGAAACCTGTAGGGACACTGACCACACACTGCTGATCTGAGAACAAAACGTTTAAAATAAATTTGGAGAAGGGAGATGACAACACACAACTTCCTAAACTTACTGAATCGTGTTAAAACTTCATGGTAAGTAAAACACATCTGAATTGCATAGAAATGAGACTGTTTCAGCTGTACTTTACTGAATTAAGAAAATGAGAAAATGCTAGGAATTCCTCATGTTATTTTTAACAAGCAAAAGTCAAAGTGCAGGAGGGGGAGGAACACATACCCACGCTAAGGAAGGGAGAGAACAATCCCTAGCACAGAACATCCCACAGCACAGCTACACCTACGGGCCCTGGGCGTCAGTGCCTCAGTCTATTTCCAGATCACTGTCCTCACTGGAACATGCAGAAGGGTTATGTATAGAAGTCAGGAGCAGCAGGTCTTTTTCTGGCAGCAAACCACATTCCTGCAGAAAAGCCTCCAGGTCTACAGCAAAGAAATCTTCCCCGAGCTGGTCAGTGATGCGCACGAAGTTGCCGATGAGCTCCCCGGCCTTGTAGACCAGCAGGGCTGGCAGGGCATTGTTGGTGAAGCGGGTGCTGGCCCCGATGAGGGAACTCTTCACTCGGCAAAATTTCACCGTGGGGTACTCGGCAGCCAGGCAGATCATGCAGCCGTTCAGGGACTCGGCGCCAGGGATATCATCTTCATAAATATGGATCATGATCAGGGTGCTCTTGTGCTCTTTGTCCACCGTGTCCAGAAATGCTTCTCCGCTGGTGATCTCAAAGACCTGCTTGAACTGCTGCCCACTGTACAACTGCTGCCTCATCTCCTCCATCCTCTGCTTCCTGTAGCGCTGCAGGAACTCCTCGTCGTCCTCGTCGTTGTGGATCATGTTGTACTCCTGTAAAGTCATCTAAGAACACACACAGAGATACGTGAAAACCATCTGCACCACGATGTGGGTCACTTATGTAATGAGAATGTAAATCAAGAGGATTAATGTGGGTCACCCATCTGTAATAACAGCAAAGTGCAACCCATGCAAGGCTCAAGCACCCTCTGTATTACACTCCATTCTGAGCTAATTAGAAACCATGTCCAGTGGGAACAGTGATTTCAGCCCTGGGCATTCCAGTTTCCACAAGCTGCACTAATAGCACAAGTGGCTGCTCTGTGCTCCCACTTTAATCCAGGTTAATGGTGCCCATGTGCTTTCACCGAGCTGGGAGCGCTCATTTGGAAACTGTCCCTGACCTAAGAGGAGCTTCTTCCTCATTTAGCTTTCCAGTTAACATGTGGTGGCACCATCCTGTCTTTAGAACTGCAATGAACAGGATTTTATGCATTTCAGTCTGTTCATCTGCATCACTCAAGGTACAGGAGAGCAAAGCCAATCTGCATCACCTGACAGCAGAAACACTGTCTGCTAACTACTAACTTCTCTGACTAACACTCAGGGTTAGTTCACAGCCCAGCTGATTAAAACCACTCTCTACCTCCAATGCCTTCGATCTTTGGAGCTCAAAGTTAAATTCCCAACATCCACTTACTAGATATGGAATCAACGAGGGCTCCTAAGCTCTTGCTTCAGGCAGGGGAGGCAGCATTCATAGGTTTGCTGTACCACTCTCCATACTAATGAAGTTGACTTATTTGATCAACAGACCATGGAAATCTGGGAAAAGGGTTTGGACTTCTTTGGTACTGCAGCTAAACCACTTATTTGTCAACACAGGCAAACGAGAACGTTAGACATTTTAAGTGGCACTTTAATTCCTTTGTGCCATGCTACCTTTCCATTGATTTTTTCCTGAAGCTCCTTTTGCTTCTGCTTATCAGCCTCATCATCTAAGTGAGACCTGCAGGTCATGGACAACTTCTTGATGAGCCGCTCCATCTCCCGGCGCTGCTCCTGCCGCTGCTCCGTCTCCAGCTGCTTAAACCTCCTCCAGTCATTGATGACTCCCTTGGGACCTGAGATTAAATGTGTGGGCATTTCGTATAAAAAGGGTAACACACTTATACTTATCATCATTTAAAATCAAGTAATAATTTATAAATCAGCAGTAAAACAGTGGCCCTGTTGTAAACTTTCCGTAACCATGCAGAACACTGAAATGGAAGAAGTGATTTGCCATTTGCATGTCCTTGAGTTTGTATCTATTTTTTTTTTAGTAAGAAGACTAAAGTTTATCTAACTAGGCTATTCTCATAATTGTCCCACAGATTAGTATCTGTACTCTTGAAATAGAACCACGAGCCCTCAAGGCTTCCCCTATTGTTAACATGGCTTTCATCAGAACAAAAATAATGATTTATTATCAACCAAATTGTACAAATCAGCCTTGTATCAGCTTTCTATCCAAAGCCTGACTGCTTCAGATAAAATACTGAGGTATCTCAGAGGAGAAATCAAACATTACAATCAAGAACCAGTTATTAGAAATAAGGTTAGACAACAGCCAGGAAACGATCACTCTCTGACCCAAATATGCAGAACACCAGGAGCTTCATTTCGAAAAATGAATTTTAGAATAACACATGAAATTTCCAACAAACAAAGCATTTACAGAACAAGTCCACTGACAGGAGCATACCTGTGTTGACAGTGCTAACATCGGTGCCAACATCGCTGCTGAGCTCCACCTCTCCCACACTTTCAGGAATGTTGCTCTCCCCTTCTTTATCTTCCTTCTCGCTGTCCTCATCCTCACCCTCACTACTGCTGTAATAGTACTGGAGCTTCTCACCAAGCAGTTTATCATCTGCAGTAGTCATTATGTCCTAAAAAATAAATTAACAAACCAGAGTTTGCAGCTCTGATCAAACACGCGGCGTGAGATACCACCTTAAATGCATCATGATGATCCTTCACTTCCTCAGGGCAGTTTTTAGCCCCAGAACAGTTCACAGCCCACCATCCAACAGCCTTTGGTGGAGTCAGTCCCTTGGGTTATTTCTTAAGTCACAATTTCAAACTCACTTAAATTAAAACCTGTACAAACAGAACTGCTCTGAAGCTCACTAGTGAAAACACCTGACGTGTGTTCTCACTCATGGAGAATTAATTTTCTAACCGAGATTCAGGAGCCTTGTGAGCCTCCCTGGACAGCTCCACCAGCCTGATTCCCAGTTACTGACATTTAAATGCCCACTATTATTTGTATTATTTTAACAATTATTTACGTGAGCTGAAAAACTACCAATTTAATTAAGCAAATTAAAACGTTCTGACCTGTATTCCTTTGCAGTCCTTCAGAGAGAAGCTTCTATCAAGACCTGGAAGGAGGAATATTAGCCAGATCAGCTGATTTGGGCTCACGCTTCTCTGCAGGGCTCTCCTGCTCGCAGAAGCCAGCCCTGGGCGTGTGTGTGGCACAGACTCCACTCAGCCCGTGGACACAGCAGAGCTGCCGGGAGTTAAACCCAGCTCCAGCCGATCACAGCGGGCAGATGGCCCGGGATTACCAGAGGGCCGGGCCAGGGGCCGGTGACACGCGGGCCCCGAGCGAGCGGCCCCACCGCCCGCCCGGCCCCGAGCATCCCGCCGAGCCCCCGCTCTCCCCGGCCGCCCCGGCCCCGCCAACGCTCCCCCTCCCGCCGCCTCGGGGGCCGCCGCGCGGGGCACGGCGGGAAAGGGCGGGGACGGGACGGGAACGGCCCCGGAACCGCCCCCTGGGAACGGGAACGGCCCTGACGGAACGCCGGGAACGGAACGAACGGCCCCGGGAACGGGAACGCCCCGGCAACGGGAACGGCCGGAACGGGACCGCCTCTGGGAACCGCCGGAAACCGCCCGGACGGGAACGGCCCCGAACGGCCCCGCTGCCCCGCCCGCAATGGGCGGACCCCCCCGTACCGGGAAGCCCCCGGCCCCCAGCCGGACCTCTCGGTCCGCTATCGGGGAACGGCGGACCCCCCCACCCCGGTACCGCTCCCCCCGCCGTCTCCCCGCCGGCTGAAGAAAACAGCCCGGTTAAGGTGGACAAATAATTTTTATTCGTGCATGCAAATACATGTCAATACTGCAAACTTCTTCCATCGAGTCTCTCAAACACCGAACCGGGATGCTCTATCCGTGCCCAGCCAAAGCTACAACCTCTGCACGTCAGTGCTACAGCGACACACGGGCCCCGCCGGGGCCCCCCTACTCTAACACGAAGGGAAACATTACCAGTGGGAATCAAAACCGAAATAAACGGAATAGAATTTACTCCCCCATATATCCCCATTTCATTTTACAGATTTTTTTTTTCTTTAAATTATAGTTTTAAATAGAAGCTGAGAATGCGCCATAAAAATGAGCATTAAATCCATCGTAGCGATGGTGCCTGCTTTATACATGATGGGTGTACACCATCTTTTATTTCATTTACATTTCAATCGAACAATAGATTTGCAAAGAAAATGTCTAATACAGACGTAAAAATATTCACACTAGAGCTTCACAATCGGTTGTACAATTGACAAACAGGCCTCTTTTCCCAAACTTTCCAGCTAAGCAAATTTATAAAATGTAATCAATGCAACAAGAAAAAAAAAATTTTCTTTAAAACTTCCAGGGAAAAGAATACGCAGTAAACAGTATCAATGCGACAGCAGATGCTGCAAGCTAACCACAATACTCTGGAGTGGCTGTACAGTGGGTATGTGCAGTACAAATCAAAGCCACGTGTGTTGTATCACAACTACTGTATAATGTACTTGTTTGCCCAGCTAAGAAAACGCATGCATTCCCATGCCTTGGGTAACGGAGATCTACTCTGGAGAAATCCAGGGGCTATGTGCAAATGACCTTGGCTTTTGGCAGTAAGAAACGCAGCCAGGCTCTGCTTTAGTTCAGCTTTTACAGCAAAGTCTCGAGTGATTAAAAGCTTCCACAAGCATCCGTAAATAACGGGGTGTAGGATTATGTTTGGGCATTGGGCACTTTGATTATTCAGATTTGTTTCATCTCATCGCTGACAGTTTTGGGTTTTTTTTTTCCCCTTGTCCTGCTCCCCTGCCAGCAAAGAGATGCACAGGGATGACTACTGCCAAAGTCAGCTGTTCATTTATACTGGGAAATTGGGTCATTTAAAAAAGCACATTTATTGGGTTCTGCTTGCAGAAGAGGTCCCTCAATGAGAGGGAACTTCCTAATAAAGGGATTAAACTACAACATAAAAATGGACTTTTATATCCTATAGATCATCTGATCATTTCTCATTTTGTTACACTCTCAAATTCAACACCTTCCTTTAATAACAGTCTAATAATGAATGAAAAGTCTGTTCACAAATATGATCAAGGAGCTGCTGGCATACAGTGTTTATGTACAGCAACAGGTACAACTTGACAACTTGTGCTTTAAAAAAGCAAACAAAACCAATGTTTGGAACTATTCTGAGTTTAGATTTGAGTTATTTGAAGCGTTCTTTCCTCAGCTGTTTCTGACCACTGTGCATTATTTTGTACCTCATCCAGCCTAGTACACTATTATACAAGAACAGCATTCAGCTCTTGAGTACAGGAGAAATTAAAATTTCAATTGAGTTATCAAAGCACTAAAACCTTCCAAATTAGACTTCTACAGAGAGCTTAATTAAGAGCTTATTTAACATAATCAACTGTGTACAACTTTTTTTTCCTAAATCAAATGCCAAACTTCAGTGTCCCTGTACTAGACTACCAAGAACCAACGCCAGTTTGCTTTGCAAAGAGTCTAACCTTGCCTTTGAAGGGTCTAGTATACATTCTACAATGCAAAATCTGCATAAACACTAAGATTCATTTCTTGTCACCTGTTTACAGGAACAAAATATCAGTAGCAGGGCAATCACTCTGCTCTAAGTATATGTTAAGAATGTACAGATAATTACTTTCTCACACAAGCATTCTCCCAGCACAAGCATTAGTCTCTATTAAGACCTATGTGGGAAATGAGGCAAACCAAGGAATGAATCCAGGTAGTGAGGCAACACAATTAACTTAGATACTAATAATTCCTGTCTCTCTTGCATGTGAAATCCCTGCTGTACCCCTAATGGGGAAAAAAAAAAATTAAACCAAACCAAACCAACCCAAAATGCTTGTCCAAGCAAAGCAAAAGAGCCAATCTCTCTCCCCGATCTGCTACGGGCCTTCTTTTCTGACAGCACAGGTAAGTCAGGCCAAAACCTAAATGGGCATCACTGCTATTAACACACACAGGGAAGTCACTCCATCTCAGTGTCAGAAAATAAGCCCTTCCACAGCCCAAAGGCACCTGATTTACAACTAACAACATGAATACATACTTGTTTGTAAAGGGTCAAGGGCTGAAACTTCAATATAGAAGAAAGCCACAGCCAGGTGTTCCCACCTGCAGCTTCTTCTCCCTGTCAGGGCACTGGAGGGCATTAGTTTCATGGCAAAAACCACACAGTCACTGTTAAAACAGTAAGACAAAGCTGGCATGCTGTTAAACCCCCAAATAATTCTTTTGTCTGTCCTTCTACAGGTTAAAAAAATCAACTAAAAAACCCTGGCCTCAGTTCAGAACCAGCTTTCCACTTGAAGTGTATGGTCACCCTAGAGAACTGCTCTATCACGGGACCTCCTGCTGCAGACAAAAGTCTAGAGATACATTTGTTCTTAAATATGCCAAGAAGTTGGCAGGAATATGTCAGGCTTATGTCATTTCACTGGACAAACAGGCAAATGTGTGTAAGCAGCTTATCCCAACCCCCTCCAGCAGAGCACAACCAAGTTTTTAAAACTGCAATTTTAAAATTAAAAAGTTAAAGGTAAATACACAATCAATTTATGTAGTATATATTCACCCTCAGATCATGCTGAAGATGTTCTGTGGAGTTCTGGTGCACAGAGGGCTCTTTCCCTGAGGGCAAATAAGGACTTCTCAAACCTTTATATTTTCTCTATTTTTGTAACAAAATAGCAATTTAAAATTTAAAAATCTTTTAAAAAAATTACATCACCTTCAACATGGAAGATCTCACTGTTTAAATATCCATGAAAGAGACATACTTGTTTGCATATCTGTTTTGGAATTACATTGTACAGCAAATAATAGTATCTCAGAAGCATTTCAAAAGTAATATAAATTCGTATTTACAGAATGGTCTTGGTATAAAATATACAACAATCATATTCATGTCTAACATTCTAAGTTAAAGTTAACATCGATAGGAAATAAGTTAAGGTGGCAAAGGTGGTCTGGTTCTTGTATCCATTCACTTCACGTTGGGAGTGGAACGAAGCGTCAGTCTAACCCTACGATGAGGTGGCACTGGCTGGAGAAGGTACAGCAACAGCCAAAGGAAACTAAGAAAAGACTACTGGACTGCTTTTCTACATACATTCCTTGACACTGGAGTATTAAATAGATGTGTAAGATCTTCCATACTGACACCAGAATATCAAAACTAACCCTTGGATTTGCAGGTATATTTACAACATAATCATTTCATGGACAGGTTCGTTAGGAGAGATATCAAACACCAATATTTACTTAGTCTAATCAGTAACCCTCAGGGAAATGCCAACCCCCACCCCCCAGAAGCGTGCACAAAACAGTTATCAAAATCTTACCCGACCACATAGCTGTGATTTTGTAAAATAACAACTCAGACGACCAGTAACATGATCCTCTTTAAGCATTTTGCTAGCAGGAAAAGCCCTTACATGCAGTACACCTGGTGAAAGATCAGCTTGGCTTAAAATATTCCAGTACAATTTTCAGAGTAAACAACTTCACAGAAGTTAATAAAAACATAAAAAAATGTAAAACTTGTCACAAAGAAAAGTAAGAGGACAAACGAGAAGACAGTAACCATCAGGAGGGAGAGTCCTGCTTTAAAAAAAAAAAAAATTGGATTTTTAAGCTTCTCAAAAAAATATGCCCAGGGCTCTAGTTCATGTGTATTTATGAAATCCAATTTTCAGCTGACATGTCTAACATGATTCTCAGTCACCTCTTAACAGGGCATAAATTCATAGTTTTCAGTACTCTGAAGGTCAGATAATGCTATCTTATTGTATTTTCAAGGTCTTTGAAAATAAGTTGCCACTGAATAAGCAAAAATTAAACCTGAATACAAAATTATGATTAACAACATTTAACAAAGGTAATTACAACCGCCTTAAATTCCCAATATTTAGTTTAAATTAAAAACAAAACAGTACAAAAAACAGCAATACCATCTTGTTAGTCAGTGCAAACACTAGATACAGGGTTTTCAAAGGAAAGCCAAGAGCACCTGATACTTTTTGCCAAGTCATCTGGATCCTATAATCTCCAAGTTGAGAACTATTAATGAAAAAAAGAAAAAAAAAATATGAAAAAACCCAAAATCGCTGTTACATTAGTGCATAACCTCTCAAAATCGTTGCAAATTGTTTCACGTATAGCTTGGGGAAATCAATACCTACTACACTAGCTGGAGGACTTAGGCACTTGGTTTACTTCTGATAACTTTACTTGGACAAGTAGCCTGTGTACGTGTATCTACAGCACTAAAGCAGAAATTGGGGGGAGGAATGGAAACCAAAACCTGCAGCAAAGCACTGCACCACAGACCTGCAAATAACAGTGCAAAGCTAATGGTGTGTTAACCCTGTAAAAGCCTCAAGTCCAAATCTCCACCTCTCAGCCTTCAAACAATGCTCCATGCAAAGTTCCACAACTAAGGAAAAAGCAGCTGCAACAAGACACAAGTTCTTCTCTCGTGAAACAAAACAGAGACAAATAAGTTAGTCTTCCTTTCACTAGATGTATCATCGTAGGATCCTGCTAGTTTAAATAACTGAGTTGTTAGTTTTCTACAGAAGCCATTTTCAACAAGAATGGCTCAGATACCGCACCGGATTGCTACAAACTCATAAAAAGCTGCTTTAAGCTTAAGTAAAACAATGTCCAAATTCCATTCATTTGTGGAAAGTGAACGCCTTACCCTAGTAAAGTAAGTTTTTTTTTTCTTCAGAATGCTAATGCGAGAGGGGCTTGAAGTATCAAAGAGTCCACAGGAAATGCATGACCCCAATATTATTTTTTTTAAAAAAAATATACATTATATAATATATATTATATATATAAAAAGCTAGTGTAAATGCTTCCATGGTGTGGTCACAAGCTGGAAAGATGAATGCCTTTCAGCTGTTAACCATCCTGCCATTTGCAACAGGCTTTAAAAAGTCATTTTTATCCTCAGACATAATGTGAGCAGTTTTCAAAATGAGGCTGCCAACACTGACTGATGTGCTGATGGGCAGGCAGCTTGCATTGCTAACAGATGTTGTGATCGGCTGACTGAAGCAAGAAGTTACGGGCAGGATTGTTTTCTGCTCCTCCCTGAGGAGAAAAATAAGTTACACAAATATTAAACAAGTACATGCACAAGTATCCGGAACTGAATTGTGTGCATTAAATAAATACTGACATCGACTCATTTTTAGCAACAGGCTAAAGATCTTACTATGGAACGGTACGCTCGAGGTGTTAATGTAGTCTGCCTCAGTTTCAAAGGCTGCTTTACCCATTAAAGACTACAGAACATAGAAACCTAAAATAGTGTGTTTTAAAATCTACCTCTCCATGGAGATTTGTGCAAACAGTCCGACATTTAACCTTTTTGAAGTTTTTCTTAATTTCTGTTAACTATAAAAATATTTTGCATTTTTTGCTTACTGAATGTGAAAGGTATTTTGAACAGCTGTGACACGTTTCAGTGTGTACAATTACAACGATGCATACAAACAATAGTACCAGCCTGTGACTTTCAGGTTTGTGACCTAATTCTATTTCTGACAGGTTCTTCTCACTTCACCAAGCATACACAATGCAGATGTCTAATCCGAGTCTGAGCAGGTATGTAGTTCATCCTTAAACAATCATGCTTCCACTATTCTGATGCTGCTGTTTGTCTAATACTGGCAGACACTGCTGTTTTGTCTAACACTCACAGAATCACAAGGTCTTCACCTAAACTTTGTCTCTTCTGTTCCATAGATTCTTTCTGGTGCTGCTTGAGCAGATGCCCGTTCTCTACAGTTGTTCCATTGAGCAGCTGATCATCTTGGGAGCTAATCCCCAGCTGTATGTCCAGAATCTCCTACAAGAGAAAAGGAGGAACACCCATCAATTCTGCCCCCATCAGCTTTACATTTTCCTATTATGTTCCACTACATTAAGCTGATGGAAATGGGAGTCTGGTCATAAAACTCCTTATTTTTATGTCATACTATTGGAATGCCTACCACATTTTACTGAAGGAAAAGCCAATTATTCCAAGATGGCTGTGAATGACAAGAGTAGTACAAACTGTGAGCTCATTTTAAATTGAGTAATATTAACTACCAGGTATCTGAGTGAGAAGTACAAGACCCCGAGTGTTAAAAATAAGGCAAATGTTTCATGTCACTACAAGGACTAAAACCAAAAGGCTTTGCTTTCAACAGAAAGACTAATGAAAGGACCCAGCGACACACAGATTTTTGTACTCACTTCTATTTGTTCACCTTGCCCATCAGGTTCGTCTGTATCAAGGGCTGATAGCTCCAATTCAATGTCTCGATCTGGCTTTGTGTCTGCACAGTCTTCAGTATAATCAGACTAAAACAAGAATTGATACATTCTGTAAATATCAAGTTGGGTTTTCACCTGTTTCGCACAACACCGGAGTATTACAGTGAAAAAAGAAGATGCATTTCTAGTACACAACATTTCTACAATACAAACAAGCTAGTTAGACACAACAGAGCTTCAGGCACAGACAACACAGGATACAAGGCTAAATGTAATCACAATAAAGTACCAGAACAGGGAGATAAAATGAACACTGAAGTAGAAATTTCAGTAGAGTCCATTGGCAAAATGTTTAGATCTATAACACACACAAATAGAAAAAAACCTAATGATTGCATGAAAATTATTGTCTTATTCTTCCCATTTTGTAAATGGAAGCAGAAGCACAGCAGGTGCACCTGCCCAATCTCAGGGAAGTACCTGAGTGCAACAACAGTGACTTAACTTGCACAGAACATGCTATAAACATTTGGGAGTGTTAAAACTAAGTTTTAACTCTTAGTTAAAATTCAGGCACTTCTGTATATACACAACCCCTCAAAGATTTGTTCATCCCAATTACCCCTTTCTTTACCTCACCATTCCTCAAATCGATTTCCTTGCTTAAAAGATTTAAGGTAAGACGACTGCCTTCATCGAGAGAATTCCACTTCTGTTGCATGGCCAGGGCATTGGCCTCTCTCTGAAGTAATAAGGAATTGCTTTTGGCCTGTGGAAAGAAAGGGATCAGTTACCAGCCACTACACTAAAACCACGGGTTGTCAAATGGCAAAACAAACCAGCTGACACAAGCACAGTTCCCCTGCTAGATGGGTAACGTGTGTGCCCTTAATGCACTGCATTTATTTTGCTCTGCATTTGCAGACATGCATCAGGCCCGCCACCTTCTCCCCAGAATGGCCTTACTGATGTCAGTGGAACAGCTCACATTAGCAGCCCTAAAGCAGCATACTAAGCATTGCAGGACTAGCTCCTAGTTTAACCCTAACTGATAATTTTGTCATTTGTACTATTTTCTATAGGCTACACTAAGAAAACTTATTTTAAACCACTTTACTAAACAATTTTATTTTAAATTAAAAACCCTCATGGTATATCATCTTGTCTTACCTGCTGCAATTCAATACTCAGTAGATCTCCAGTGCTGGAATGCTTTCTGTGACCAGACAAATCTGTAACTATGAACCTGTCCCTTTAAGAGAAAGAAGGCAAAACTAGGAATTAAAAACAAGTCCTCTAAATCAAGGCCCCATAAACTTCATTAGCCTATCACTGTTAGATTTTTGGGCAGAAACTGTGTGACTAAGACTTCATCTTCACTGGGGCTCCCAATACCTCAAGGCATTGTATGAAGCAAACATCCTTATTTTATATACGGGTAAGATGTGGCAAGAAAACTACTCAGATTTTGACATGACAGCTTGGCAGCACCAATACTTTTATTAGGCCTCTCAAGGGATAATAAAGCACAATTACTGGCAATGTAACTGCATTAAGTATTGAAGACTACACAACTTTTAACCTAGTTTTTCCAAGGCTTTATGCTGGTTAGGTAAAAGGTCTTTTACTTTAAAATTAAGAATGCCTATTAATAGACATTCCAGATTCCCCACACACACAGTGAGGATTTTGAAGAACTGCAAGCTACAGAAAATGCTTTTAAGAGAACACAGAGAGGAGTTTGTACCGTTCTGCATAACGTGCTGATGAAGCAGAATCTGAGCCGTAGGCACTCCATCTTGAGTCAACAGCATTGACATAAGGGACATAATCTGTAAAAAAATCAGGATACCATTCACTATCTTCTCTGTTCTTAAGTGGGGTAGACAGGTATTTTAGCTCTCTGCATCTTCATAGCTGCAGTAAGCACGAGGAGGATGAAATGCTCGTGATGTACATGAACAATGAATTGTTGTCACAAAGCCTGCACTTGTACCTGACACACTGATGGGCTTAGTAGCACTTCCTTGGGAAGCAGTGGCCTGGATGGGATCTGTCGTGTGGTAACCTGTGCGGGATGACCTGGAGATCGCACCCCACTTGGAGATGATGGGTCCGTCGCTGAACGGGATTATCGGATCCTCCTCCTTTGCCCTTCTCTGCGTCTCAAACAAGTGCACTCTCCTTTTAACATCCCCACTGTCCAAATCCTACACATTCAGGGCACAGGAGAAATATGGACTCACTGAGGTTGTTCGGGTTCTTCAGTCAGCCGATAACTTTCCAATTATTGTCGCCTATCTACAAAACTGGGAAAACATATTCCAAACGGGCAAAAACTACTTTAAAGTACTAATAATGGAAGCTACCAACTTAAAAACAAAAAAAAAAAAAGGTTGGTTTAACCAAAGAGAAGACACTTCAGCATGTAAGGATCACCACACCAAGGAGAGAACATGCAGAAAACCCCTACCATCAACACGGCATTGGAATTGGCAATCACATCCTTGGGCTCTGAGTCGATAGCATTTATACAAGAGCCAATAGTGCCACAAGACCACGGTGAATAGTGAGAGAGATGGTCTTCCTCAAATTTAGTTCCACTCAAATCACTGACACTCTCTGAGAACTACAGAAAAGGGAACAAATAAGCAATGAATAATAGAAACAGGGAATTCAGTTTTAAAATGAGAAGAGACATTTACTGCTATTTAATTAAATTATCTCAAAAGTCAATCAAGGAGTTCTAGCTGTATTCAAGACTTGATTTGGGGACAACATAAGCTGTTTTGTCAAATTTTAAACCAGTGCCTCTGGCAGCTGTCAGAGGGCAAGCTTTGCCACACAAATAACTGCCCAGCCTGCCAAGATGAGAGACTGAAATCAGTGCCACTGTGTTAGTGGCAGGTTTCTTTAGGCAAATACCCACACTAATTTAATTGAGAGGAAGCCATGCATTTTCCTTTAATGTGTTAGCAACTGGCAGATAGAAATATGACTGGGAATCCTCCAACCTGAATGAAAAGAACTAAACCCTGATGCATCTTGAATGCACCCATAAGAGACTTCAGGTACCCCTACCTTACATGGTATTTTCTGAATAATCAGTCTTAATACCTCAAATCTCATCAATGAAACTGGTAAACCACAGCTAAGGCTGCTTGGCACAGTGGTTCTCAAAACAGTTTCTTGGATGCATCTAATTTACACAGATAGAAAAAATATCACAAGTTTGCTTTTTTCTCTTCAAAAGCACACTACTGCTATTTCTTGAGTTCCCATTCTTCTTTTCAGGACTTATCCCATAAGTACACAATGTTCTACCAATGCCTTTTGCCACTTGTAAGGGATATGCACTTTCTGGGACTTGACAAGCACTTGCAGCTTGATTCAGGCTACTGATCAAGTCACAAAGCCATTTGGAGTATGAAAGGGAATGTTCTTTTTAATGGAAAGCAACTGTTGTTCCCTACACAAAAACCTGGAGGTTCACAAAGCTAGCTCAATAAAATTACATTTCCTTTAGTGAGGCTGAATTGAGTCACTTCTTGACCTTTTTACTGCAGTCATGTTTAGCATCACCTTAATATCAAATTGAATGGATCATTATTAGATAATACTTTCCTTTTGTTAGAAGATCAATTTCATTTTAGGAACAGAGAGCAGGTGGAAAATCTTTTACTAGAAATATTAAATGGCACCTCTCAGAAACAGGAAGGGAAAATAAAGAAGGCCTTTGGCTTCCCACCTCTGTGCTGAAATCTACACTGAAGAGAGGAGAAGGTGGTGTTGGAGATGGTGTTGCCATGGGAAGGGTTGATGATACCAGAGGGGTTTTCTGTGTGTGGTACTGTGCCCACTGCTCCGGCTTCCGCCTCAGCTGCTCATCGTAACCAGTCTTCAAGTGACCACAAGGCTCCTGGCAAGAACAAACACGGGACTGTATGTCCTACCACACTCTAAGGAGAAGACAAATACTTGCAAGGGACACACTCGGCCCCCCAGATTTCCTTGGGTCTGTAACCCTCCACTGGCATCACTTGGAGAATTTCACAAGAATCCGCAGGAGAGCCCAGCCCATGTGTGGCAACTCAAATCTTCAATATGCAATTAATTCAGGCAACATGCATGGGAATTAAAGAGGCAGAGGAGCTCTGGTCCTAATGCAGATTAGAGTGGTCAGTTTTACAAGCCCATTTTATTAAGGTTAAAAACAAAACAAGAACTTTGTCCAGGTCACTTTGTCTTGATCACCGTAACCCCAAATAAACGGGTCTATGCTAATTATTTACCAACCTCTCAGTAATGACCTTCAGAACCAAAACAATACACACCCTTCCTTCCTGGCTCTCACTTACCCTTGGTAAAGGCACAGTCCTCTGCTCGTTTGGAGGTTGACAAGCCACAGAGTAATACCCATCCAGAGAGTTGTACCTCTCCCGTAATGATGTCTGATAGACAGACGAGTGCATCACATCCATGGGAGGTAAGGAATTGCTCCTAATTATATCATCTCGTGGGTACATCTGTGGGCGCCAGATGCGCCGGCTGTCATAAACTGGAGCATACATTCCAGAGGGGACAGGAGGAACTGGTCCATACGGCTGCGGAGGAGGAGGTTGGTAAGGAGAGTTCAGTCGATCTCGAGGGGGAAATGTACTGTAATGATCGGCATATGGCACGGAAGCAGGTGGGAGGGAGGACTCTGGAACGTTATTGGACCTCACAAAGCGAGGAACACAGGGAGCCACACCAGCTGGTACTGTTGGAGGTGGTGGATAATACCCTTAAAAATTGGAAAAAGGCATATTTAATGCAACCACGAACGACCCAAAGTTTTACACCTTCTAAAACTGTAAACAGTGTTGATAAGCACCTTTAGAGAACGAGGAGTCACACTTTGCAAACCTGTTACTGACCCTACCACACTTCTGTGAAACACAATTTCATGTATGACAACCACATTTGCAGATGCCCCTTCACCACCTGGACCCAGTTTGCAAGGTGGAGTTTATCTGCCATTACATACTGTGGAATAACTATGCCACTGAAAAGACAGGATCTTAAACACCTCTTTATACAGACAGTTAAAATAGTTCTCTCTAAAATAAAAAGCTATATTGCTAAAAAAAAACTATTTCCAAATTCCAAATGTAAAGAACTATTTCACACTTGACTTTCTTTTTCCTTTTGAGAGGACTGAACATCTCTGCCTCTTGAGAGCTTGTGAATGACTTGATGCTGTAACACTTCATTGTTTGCTTAAATACAAACATGCACACTGTAATCTAAAAAGGTAACTGGAATCTTTCAAATACATTTGAGCAAGCACAAAGTAGAAGCAATCTATGCCTCTGGCTTTGAATCGTGCCTGTGGATACCCTCATGGATAGACCATGAGGTGAGCAAATCTAAATAAAAGCAGTTAAACACTAACAAAGGAAAAAGTAGATGAAACACCTTGAGGTTCAAGTTGTTCTGGATGCTGAGGTACAAGTTGCATAACATACAGCACACAAACCACCACCAACACTGGGAGCAAACTGCAGGTCCCTCACATACCCAACAGTGAACAAGATTAACATTCCATTAGGTGAAGATTCAGATATTTAATAAACTAAACTAAAATGAAAAATAAATTGACAAAACCGAGATAAAAGTTATTTCTCAGCATTCAGGCTTTTCCACAGAAAAATTCAGAGCTAATTTTGACTCAGTGCTCATCTCACTCACCTGTCTGTGGGTACTGTGGAACTTCATATGACAGCTGAGTCCTGGGATCTTGGAAATATTGAACATTGTCAGAATGTGGAGGGTAGACGGGAACTCTGGGAACAAACGGGCTGGATTTTGGAGGCACAGAATTCACTTCTGTTCCAATATTAGGAGGACCAGCTGAGGTAGCTGCTGCCTGGCTTACAGGAGTCTTGGGTGGAGAACCGATTTTACTGAAAAGGATTACCAAGAAATCATTAAGCAGATCTTCACTTATTTCTGTCAGCCATCTCTTCGTGCACACTCCTATTTAACATGCAAATTTGGGCCCTGTTACTTCCTCTGCAAATTTGTTTTTCATACCCCAAACTGATGGTGCATCTTAGACTTTCTCCTAAGAAAACTCAGCAGTGGATATAAAAGCTTTGGTGTGTACCCAGAAGTTTACATACCCTTTCTAAGTGTATTCTGGTAAAGACAAAGGCTTTGAAAAGCTGTTCAGAGACTAAGTGCTTCCTCCAGAAGTATCTGACCGGTTTCAAGTGAAACCTCCAAAACTAGAAGGTTTCCAGGAACACAGTGCACCCTTCTTGGTGTCAGGAAATGTCCAATTTTAGGTGTTTTATTTCTACGTAATAACCCAGTAGTAACTAGGGATACCATGCTGAGAACAACTTAATAAGAGATAAAGGGAGAGATTTGCCATTTTGTCCATATTGCACAGGAGTACTCAATAACTGAAACAAGTGATGCTGGCTGTGACCACCTGAACCCACAGAATACCTGCACTGCAGTGCAAGATCTTACACAACTCTGCAGCCAGGCAGCACCAGCAAGGACTGCAAGCCAGGACCAGAATTCAGAATTTGCTGTTTGCCATCCACAGACTCCATGATAATCTGAATGCAAAGTGTTGTGTTTAATCATCTCCATGAAAAAAAAAGTCACCTACTTTTCAGGGAGTGATTCTGTAGGAGACCCAGAAGCATTCTGGCCATTGGCTCCAGTCTTCCCTCCCTTCTTGGTGTTCTCCAGAGCCCTCAGGGAGGTGTCTGCACAGCGAGGGATCAGCTGGGGAACCCCACTTTCCAGATTAGCTATTCCATTAGTACTTGGCACCATCTTCCCTGTTGCTTCTGGGCTTCCTATGACAGAAATGACGTTCCCCGTTGAGGTTGAGACGGTGCTATTTACGCCAACTTTGTTGAGAAGGGGGAATGTTCTCACTGTTGCACTGATTTTTTTGTTCCTCAAGCGGTATCTGTAAACAAACACATGTGCAAACACACAACAGAGATGAGTGCTCATTGTGAACTGTAACATATTTGTAAAACTAACAAAAGGAAGGGACTGAGAAGAAAACGATACCAGAAAAATTACAGACTTATTTTCAACAATTGTAACCCAAAATCATCTCTCCCCTCAAAAGATCCATTCTGCTGTTCTTTGAAAATGCATTTGGGTGAAGACAGCTCTAAGAATGCAGATGTTGCATACTGTTCAATAACTAGTTCATGCCTTAATCAATTAAAATGTAATTTACACTCTCTCTCATAGGTGATATAGCCAATCCATGAGAGACACTCAGCCTAGACTCAGTTTCAGGAAAGGAAATTTTACTTTACATGGGGTAAAATAAAAAATAAAACTGGAATTCGTTTCCATTCCTAATTTCATACAAAGAATTGTCACGTTAGGGATTTACAAATCCTTCCAAATGAATGAATGTATAGAAGAGACTGTTTTCAAATTCTATGGAGATTGCTCGGATTTGAATTAAAAAAAGAAAAAGGAAAAAGTTTCCCACACTCACTTTTCAAGCTCTTCCTGAGAATGAGCAAATGTACAGTTTGTTCCTCTTGGACACCCCCCTTGCTGTCGAAGGTCTCGGCACATACTTGTTTTGTATTTGCTATTTGGTTGTGGCTTTAAAGAAAAAAAACAAACCATAAGACACTCTTCTTACAATCTATCAGACATTCACATAAAAATAGGCTTAAAATACAGAAAATCTATCTCACTACAGCCAGCTCTGCTGCATTCCATACTCACAAATGTTAGGTTCTCAAAATCCCAAAGCAGTAAATAACAGTATCATCAATTATGCCACAGATAAGGTCATAAATATTTCAAATCAACAGTAATTTTTTTAAAGTTGCATCTTTCAGTAAATGTGCTTTAAAACATTTAAAACAATGATCCAGTATAGTTACCTGTGGAGTTTCATGGCCTTTTCTGCTGTAATTCTGAATGAAATCCACCAGCCCATGGACCACAGTCTTGACAGCGACCATCGCATTTTCCAGCTGCTCCCATGTTGGAGAGGCTGCATCTGAAATTATTAAAAGGAGGGTTGTCACTCTGTCAATAACTCCAGTAGTATCACAAATAAGAGGCAACTCTCCTACTGCTTCACAACACCAAGTCCTAGGACAGAACTCAGAGAGCCCCGAAGAAGAGTTTTGTTACGGTAATTAATGGGAATTTTGAAACCAGGCATGGAGGTTATCATCTTAATACTTTATTTTGCTAGATAATGAAAAATACCACAAGGAGAGTTTAAGAAGCTGAATTTGCATACCTGGATTTGGATCTATGTTTGCCAGGAGCTCTAAATGAGGCCTCAGCCTGTTTAAGTTTGCAGGATCCCCCGTGCGCTGCAAGACAATTGTCAATTCTTGTACACTCTTTGCAAAAGATTCTGGAGATTGGAGCTGAAAATAAAGGGAGCATTAGTGTGCTGCATCTTACAGCTGTGAACTACTAATCTTGAAAAGAAATTCACAACTCTGGTTCCTAACTGCAATATATAGTGTCTTCAGATGGCATATAGAGAGGATCAGTGGAGAGAAATTTTATTTCTCAACTCAGAATCTGCCCTATGCAGTTTCATCATAAGACACCAAAAAGGGAATTAAAGGACTTCATAGGAAGAATATGCTACAGTAGGGAAAACTTCAATCCAGTTTTAATTAATATCTGATATGACTAAGGACAAAAAGTTAATTCAAGGAATTGATTTTTATTATAACATTTAATAGTCAAATCTAATCCTACAAAGGCACTAAAATCGCCCCTTTGACAAACCTTGTCAATAATGGATTGCATGTGTGATTTATGTGCCAAGTCTCCATAAAGAAGGGAAGACCATTGTTCTGGTGATATTCGAAGTCCTGCTTCCATGGCAATGTGAACGATCTGGGCATCGTGTTCCCTCCTCAGCGCCTCGTAACTCCGGAACTCCTCCTTCAGCTGCATCAGAGAAGAATCTTCATCCCTTTTAGTGACCTAATAAGTAGGAACAGTTAAAAGATCCCTCCTTTAACAATTGACTTTTCACTCTGCACTATTTTAATGTGCAGAAAGCGAATTTACAGAACATTTTACAGGTGACAGACACTAATCCTAGGCTGGGTTCTCTGGAGCTGCACTAGTTCACAGTAACAAACTCCAAATCCTGCTGTTTTACCTTAAAGCATGATGCTCTATACAGTAGCTGCACAACATGACCAATGCTCGTTTTGGAGGCCTGAGGAAATCTTGGTTCCAGCCTTTGCACAACAAAAAGGACCAGAACTTTTCTTGAGAGTGCAGAGCCATCTTCCAGTGCCAGTAAGACAAGTTTCAGTGCCTCCTCTTGCATAGCTTTAACACACAAAAAGGAGAGAAAGTTAAATATATTCCAGAAAACAGCAACACTATCATATATGAACAGATTAGCAGGAGCAACTGAATCATCTTGAACGGAATCCCTTATTACTTTTTATTTCACTAATCATAAGAAAAAAAGCTTTGGAAACTTTTAAAGAACATTGCTAGTTTAGAAGTAGTATTTAGAAGCACTCTAAGCACAGTAACTTAAGAGCTAAGACTAATTTTCAGTAATGAACACATCAGTAATGTAGCTTTTATACTTTTCTCCACTGTGCAGTCTTGCAGCCTTTTCCACTCATCAGTGCTACACCATGAAATTGTATAAACTAAATATGGGAACAGTACTGGAATGCTATCATCAGTTACTGGAATCAAGAGAGGACAACTTCCAGGTTAAAGAAAACTTCATTCTTGTTTCTGTGCTTGCTTCAGTAGTGTTCTTAACTATGAATTTGCACTTTCTATCAGAGATATGTGATAATTAGAAATTTTAAGAGTATGCTGCAACTAAGATTGTACATCTTCAGCTGAAGAAATTTCAAAAAAAAATTTTTGTTAAGTAAAGGGACAGCTAAGTACAGTCTGCTGCAGATCTTCAGGGACCTTACCTGGTCCTAGAAACTGGCACCCTCGTGCCCTGACAGCAGCCCAGAGATTGGCAGAAAGCTGCTGAGGATTTTGGTGCTGCAGGATGAGTTCTGTGACAGTTCTCTCCCCCAGGGACCGAGCTGCCCTCATGGCTCTGACCCGGCCCTCCTCCTCCACCAGCTGACAGTTCACCAGTGTCACAAGTTTCCTCTGCATTGGACGGCTCAGTGCACTCTGGTTCAAGCTTGCAACACCTTCAGGAAAAGGGAGAAAAGGCCAACTATTGCTTCTGATCAAACTCTTCTCAATAACACAAACAAAAATGTCTGACAGTGGATTTCTTTCTCTAGGACTTGGATACTAGTCACAGGCACCTTCCCTTCTCTTGGGCAACTCTGTGTAACTCATTATCAAAAAGAATTTTAATTAAAATCTTAAACTGACATCAAAGCTACCCTTTGGGTAAAGTTCAGTTTTAGTACAAAGTTAGCCCCAAGGCAATATTATTAAATAAAATAGAGTATTTTGTAAACTTAAAATAAAAAAACCACAAACAAGTGTCACAAGTGTGAATGAGCTTTCAAAGCCATAAGGGAAATTTTATTACGAAAATAAGAGGATTATCTCACTGACACTTACAATCAGTGCTGAAAACACAATGCTATTAAAAGTAAGGTACATCAAAATTCCACTGTCAGGAGAGACTCACCTTTTCCTCCACTTAATGGCTTCAAGTAGAGTGCCAAATCCTCAACACATTTCTTTGCTACTTCATAATGTTTGTTCTCTCCTACATTGCTCAACTTTACTGTCTGATGATCAGGTACCTAAAAAATATGCAAGGGGAGGAGGGGGAGAAGAGTGACATCCACCTGGGTGAGCTGTGTGATGTGCCTCCAAAGGTGCCACACTAATTACATAACACTGCAGGTGAGCACTGCCCGGAGCAGGGACACAGCTCCCAGCCAGGCACCCACCGGGGCAGGAGCAGCAACTAAAAACACTCAACATGAGGATGGGGGGGATCAAAGACGTGTTTTGTTAGCACTCAACACGTTAGAAACAGAAATAGGATAGAAAACAATAAGGTCTAATGAAAAGGCACTCAAAAGATGAACAAGACAAGGTCTGAGAGGATGATCAGTGTACCAGATCAGCATGATTTGCTACAGACACACGAGGGAAGTCACAAGACAAAAATCAACTGGCGTGAAAATAATAAAGCAAAGTTAAAAAAAAACAATTTAAGCATCATTTGGGCACGCTGAAATCTTCTGAAAGAAGAACCAGGAAGCCTAACTTGGTGGAAAAAACTCAGACTAGAGTAACAAGGTCAGATAAGGAAAACAGAGGGAGTGTTAGTCATAATACATTAATTGTCTGGAAGGCATTGCAAGAAGTTAGGAGACCAAGAAAATAAATATTGTAAGATCAAGGCAGTGATCTGACACAAAAAAAAATGAAAGGAACACGTGAACTTGAGAAACAAAACCACTTTGACACAGTGTTATTACCAATAGCTGTGTCAAGGCATGTGATAGGGCATTAAAAAGCAAAGTAAAAAGCATCCGAGGTGCTGGAGTGAGAGCAACATGAAAAAGCACATGAATCAGCACAAGGGGAACAGACTTATTTAGTCTCCATAAAGCGCAGTACTGATTATATAATCACTGTTTTGCCACCGCTACGAGACAGCACAGGGAACATTCCTGGCCTGATTAGCCAGTGTCTGCAAACGCCACTGAAAAGCCCCATCATCAGGCATATTTTAAAAAAATTACACACACACACTGCTGGAACCTGGTTAAACAGCCACTTTCCAACGTGTGACATGTAGAAAGGACATTTCTTGCAGGACTACGATGACCGAGTGCAATCTGCAGGTTCACTCTTCTTATGACAAGTGGGACACAAAACTGTCTGTTTCCCAATGGGGATTTTCCTCCAGCCACAGTTCAAGAGCCCTTTTAAATCAGAATTCAGGTTACAACTAGAACCTGTTTTCATTTTATGAGAAGACAGTCCTGAAAACGGTGTGGTTGCTTTTAGAGCACGTATGGCCTTCTAAATATTGCCAAGCTAAGCCTTACCGATTTTTGGGCTAAAACGAGGGGGAACAGATGACAGCACGTATTGCAACTGGCACACGAATGGTAACAACACAAAGTGGCAACACAAAGAGCTGCTTAAGCCCTACCTGGGCTCCAACCAGCTGGAGGAGTGCAAAGTTGACAGGAAGCACGTCGATGTCGGTGTTGATGGCGGTCTGGTCGAAAGGACATGCCTTGCGATGGAGCTTGTTCAGGCAGGTCTTACACACGGTGTGAGAGCAGCCTAAGCTGATGGGTTTGTGCACATTCTCATCAAACTCGTTGTAGCAGATTGGGCAGGACAGAAATTCTGTCCACTGAGCTGCCTGCACAGGCATTGTGGAAGCTGGACACTTGTTTAGCAGGCTAGCAGACCATTATTTCACTGTACTATGTTTTGGCAGCTGTAAGTGAATAACAGAGTATTTAAAACATGCTTTCTGGCAATTTAGAATGATTTTTAATTAAAAAAAATAGCCCACAATTTCAGTGTTACACAGAATAAAACCAAATCCTTATGCTGAAGTACTCAAAAACCCCAACTCTGCGTTAGTTTAACAATTGTACCAAAAAAGGCTCATGAGCTAAATTAATGCAGACTACCACAAATTGAACCTATTCACAATAAATGGCATTGAAGTTTGGTTTGGGGTTTTTTTTTTGGTGGAGTTAAAATCTTATTTTCATTTGAAGTAGAACAACATCTTCCTTCTGCAGATCTTATCCAGACTTAATCAGACATCAAACTAAAACCAGCTTTGCTTTTTCTAAAACACATCTTCTCTTTCTGCAACAGACAAATAAATTAAAAATCATACGGAAACTCTAAAAGAACAAGAGATTAATTTTTAGTTTTACGATTCTCCTGTGTTACTTTCCCCTCTTCTCTCAAGAACCCATTGGAATACTCAAGGGCAGAGACTGCTGTACTCAATTTTGCTTTTTACATCCCTACCTTACACACAACTTCATGGGCATGAACTGGCAGTGAGAAAATCTCTGATGTGTGGAAAACCCAGGTACTTAGGACAAAACCTATGATAAGGCAAGCAATACCTTCAGTTGGCTTGCTATTCAGTCTCTTGAAAAATCTCTCTGTGCAATTGTGCCAAACAAATTCTTTATGTATTTCAAAGAAGATATGGATTTATAGAGATTGCTCTGAGACATGCCATCTTATATAACTCGTGTTCTTGGAAAAGGTGCCAGGTCTAAGGAGTTCATTGAAACCCAGAGCTCCACCTCGGTGTGGCACAGCCCCACCCTGGGCCACGATGTGCCACCGTGGTGACTCTGGGCAACCCACAGACCAGTTAGGTCACTTCAAGGCTAGGAACAAGCTTGTCCCAGCAGCTTGTTACAAATGCAAATAGAGAAATGTTTTAATTACGTGTTTAGCATTCTATTTTTTTCCTCTGATGACAGAAAAAAGGTAATTGTTCTGAGGAGGCCAAGATCTCCCCTCTGTGTTTGAATTCGGGAACTCCTTATTGCAATTCCATTGTTGGCTGTGCTATGGTTTAATTAATGCTAAAGTATCAGACCATTGAAATAATTACTAGAACATTAAATAGACTCTTATCTGTGGATGTATTTTATGTTAATTATGACCATCTGTTTAGAAATCCTATTTAGTACTATGAACATTCAGTGCCCTTTAAGTAACAGGATCCTTGTACAAGATGTCCTTATCTCAGCGAGCTTTGCAATATAATGCAGTGATTTTCCCCCAGATGAATTCCCATAGTAAGTGTAAAACACACCAAACTGAAAGTTGAACCTGTCCCTTCAAAACCAAACTGCTGAGGTTAAACTTTCAACACAAGCCAGAATATTCACATGTATTGGACAAATCAGATTTTCATCCAGCTCCTAGGAAAGCACAACCAAAGCTCTTGCAGGGATGAACAAACACAGTCATCTTTAGCATGCTATTGCTACATATGTCTTTTAACCAAGGAAATTCAAAAGCAAAACAAGTAAAAGCAAAACCAAAGAGTGAGCCAACATGCCTAGTGAGATTTTCTGATTCCTCTATAAAGAATCCCACCATTTCCTTTAGCACATCTGCTTCCCCATCAAAACAGCAAGGCTAGAGAGGCACTGAACTGCAAAGCCTCGCAGAAAACACTTTCCTCAAAGCTCTGTGCAGCGTTACCAGAAACATTAAGACACCAACACTGCTGCTGACCTAGGACTGATATTGCTGTTTCTTCGCCCATCTGACTGCAGGACACAGGTAACAGCACAAACCAGAGCACTCTGGGAAGTGTGTGACTGTCATGACTCATGGGGAAAAGTTTAGGAAGAGGCTGGCACAGGGAGAGCTCAACTGCTAGTATGTCACTAACGAGCTGCTAATAAACAGGTTCTATGTCCACACTGCTCATTAATTATCTCAAAGGCAGGGATCTCTCTCTCTCCTACAGTACCCACGCTCTGTTTCCACAGGTACTTCAGAGACTCAGCACCTCTCTGTTTACAAGCATTTAAAATACACTTGTTTTCCTGACCGGTATAGAAATGAACACAACAGATTCTCCAAGTGTGCACCACCAGGTTTTAAAGACCTATCTCTGGGTGTTTAATCATCCCAAATGATAGATTCTACTAAGCATGTGTTGACCTTCAGATTTCTTGACAGGAAAAAAAATCTAATTAAATCAGCAAACAGCTGGGAAAAGCTCTTGACTCCCCAAACTTCAAGCAGTACAGAGGGAGGAATCTCCATACTCTGTTGAGCTGCCAGCTCTCCTGCCATTCTTGCACCCCAGCGTGTTAGGAAAACAATCTCACATCTCCTAATTACTATGTCAACTTCTGCAAAAAGCATAAGCCAAATGTTTAATAGACTCTTGCTCCTTGTCAGAAACAATGTATTTCAGGGATGTCCTCTTGAAGAACAAATTGCTCCAGCCCTCTAAACTGAGCAAACACAAGGAGAGCAAGAAGAAGGTAAACTAGAAACCCCGTGGATTTTGTTTTTAACAGGCAGTACACTCTGTTAAAACAATTAACCTTGGTCTGTTCGCTCTGGCAGAAGTGCTCTCTATCTCTACACATACACAGGGCTTCTCTTCCCTGTCAAAGCAGAAGCACCCTGCAAAAAAAATGCCAAAGAAATGGCTGATACAGAAACTGGTCAAACACACAAGGCAAACAGTCTGAAAAGACATGGCAGTTGCCACTTCAAAGATCATTACACAGTGAAGTTACAGTAAGTTTTACAGTATTACTATCAGAAGCAATGCTACAGATGACAGAGAAATGGCCAAGCCTAAGTTCAGACATTATGTAATGGTAAAAACCAGTACAGCCGAGTAATTCTGTGTTTCTAATGCAGTAGTATTTTCCCATTGCAGTGATGACTGCAAGGGAGCAGAGTAACCATGATTTTCTCATTTTAGAACAGAATATGTGATGAAATTGGAAGGTGGGGTGGAAGGGAAGATAGGTGAAACCTCAAAACCTTCCTCAAACAGCTGTACCACTTACAGATGATGGAAGTTGTAAGATTATTTTTGAATAACTTTCAGCTACTTAACCCCAAGGTATTCTCTACAACTAATCTAAGTCACTGTGCTTACTCAACCCCCTTTGGACATGATAAACATAGTTTAATTCTGATTTCCTGAAGATACCAAGCTTAGGTGACCAGGGTGTTCTGTCAGTCTGTTCCTCTCCCACACTGCTCAGTCAGGGCATTTGCCAAAATGCGAGACAGGCAAGTTCCATCCCTTGGCAGAGGAAGGGCTGGAGGCTCAGCTGCCTCCCCACAGCTCCACGTTAGCTCTGCTCTGCTCAGGGCCCCTGTGGGCCACGGGCAAAGGGAACAGGAACGAGCAGAGCTTGGATACAAATGAGACATGGAATAACTCTGTCAGTGCTGAGCAAAGGGAAGTCTTCTCTACAGATGAAGGAAGATCTCAGAAAACTTGCGAAATTATATGGCATTTTCACAACCAAGGTTCAACTGCAATCTCACTGTGGATTTAAGCCTAAATCTTAGAATTCAATTGATTTTTAATCACTAAATTAAAGAGTCCTTGATATTGGCTTGCTCTTAATGCTAGAGATCACGGTATTTCCTTTTCTTTTTTAAAGTGATCTCCATTACAGTTTTTCATTTATGCAGATTAATGGTCTGTTTGCACTGCAAAGAGGCAGCCTTTTCAAGTTTTCCTAAGTTTTGTATTTCTGAAAGCATTCTGACTGGATCAAAAACTTAAATGTCCATGTAATCAAATTATCAGTGTGAAAGTATTGGCTGGAAGGGCTAGAATATTTTATTAATTTCTCTTCAACAGCCATCATCTATAGATCTAAAAAGTAGCTTCATTAAAGGCTTAAGAAAGGGCCACCCCTGTAACAGCTCTGCATCATTCAGCTATGATGGCCTGAAATCAAAATAAATCCTCTTTAAAGAGCAGACTTGCTTATTTCCACACTCCATAATATCTGTCACATGTAAATCTCTTTGTATCAAGTGCAAATTCTACATATAACATCTTTAATGACCATTAAATACAGTATTTCAATGCGATGTTTTCACTGCACATTAATGCTACTGGGAGTATCCACAGCCCAATTCAAATCTCAGGAAAGTTACCCAGAGAAATTTTGGGGACATACTACAATTATAGAGTATCTCGAGCTGGAAGGGACACATAAGGATCATCAGGTCTAAATCTGCTTCTCTCAGGAGTACTTGACACTGAACCACACGACCAAGAGCATCATCCAGATGCCCCTGGAGCTCTGGCAGCCTTGGGGCTGTGCCCACTGCCCTGGGGAGCCTGGTCAGTGCCAACCACCCTCTGGGGGAAGAACCTTTTCCTGATGTCCAACCTGAACTTCCCTGACAGAGCTTCAATCCTGTTGCTTGTGTCCTAAATATACATCTGAATATATACATGTACCCAGACCACGTTTTGCCAAAATGCCTATGGGATGCTTCACTTGCTATGTGCGTTAAAAATCCGAGCTCAGATGCCCTCTGTCTCCTTAAAATACGTGGCTGAAGAATAATTCCTGTGAACAGGGGTACAGTTGACTAATATAAATTTAAGCTCGTGGCTGCTCAGTGACTGCCAAAGTTCACTCAGTTCAGAGGTAACTCCCTCCAAACCAACCCCAGAGTCAGTGCATCCTCAGCACTTCACACCTGCTCCTCCCTGCTCAAGCCACCAGAAATCCTGTTAACAGACTTGAAAAGTTTCCTAAATACTTCTGTAATGCCACTGTGGGTTCTTCCTTGTGTGTTGTAGGTGTCACTGAAAGGGGAGTCTGTCCTTGCCACCAGCCCAACACCAATTCAGCTCCTGTAACAGTATTGACTTTTCAGGGCTAACTGAAGGGCAAATAAATGAAAAATTTTCTTTGCCACCAAAATCAGCTGAACTCCCTCTGAACGCAGAAAAAGGGAATTTATTTCTAAGCAGATCTATTTTGACACAGTTACTTCACGAAGAGACATGCTGCAGGATTCCTGACTCTCCAGTTAATATTTTCACAGAATAAGGACTCCCACGTATGGTTCAGTTCCCCAAGCTTTTTGTTTTTTAAAAACACAACTTCCATCCTTAAACTATATATTTTACAAGAGAGAAATTCTGTATTGTAACATTTTCCCAATAATTGTAATGAAATGCTAATTCCATTCTGAGATGGAGACAAGAAAACACAGGGCTCCATAGGAGCTGGGAAGCCTCTTTAAAGGTTGTACAGAATGGCTTAATATGCCCATGGATGTAATTTTTTTCCTTTCCTTATGGTTGTCCAGTCAGCAAGGAGACCCCTTCCATTTATCCCATTAAAGGTTTACAAAATATTACCAAATGAAATATATTACACTCCTAACAAATGCTACTCTTACCCTCTGAATATTTTAAGTATCTTATCTACTGTAAATCAACAAAGCCTTAAATAAATGAGATCAACACCCAAGACCAGGAGTTCACTTTGGGATATCTCAAGCACTGACACTAAAATCTGCTGGAATTTAATATTTTTGAGAGAAATGGAGAAATGGCCACAACCTCGCACAAGACAGGAACACGAGTTAATAAGAAACCTTTTCTTGGGAAAAGCTACAGGAATTACAATTAAACCCAAACAACATGCAAAGTCTGCACGGAAGTGAACCAGGCCTGGATCAGAAATCGTCCTGGTTGTCTGTCTAAACTTTGTCATTATTTTCTCTCATTCCAGCTCCACGGCATTCCCCTCTGAACCCTGAACTGAGCACTCATCACTCTCCCACCACACTCTGCCCTTGCTGTGCTTTGTGCTGACTTCTGCACTGAACTGGACACCTCGAGCATCAGCACAACCCACACACGCTTCTCCTGCTCAGTTGTTTGTTTTTTTTAAAACACTTCAAACGCGACTCGGTGCCTGCAGCCCTCGGGCCTGTCCTCCCCTACGACTGCCTTCCACCATGACCCCAAGGCTCAGCTCCGGGGGCACTGCACCCCGGAACACAGCCGGCACCGCTCGGCTCTCCCGTGCCAGGGACGGCTCAGCGCGGGCCG